>NW_020647415.1:749650-1049650 GCF_003573695.1 Papaver somniferum | reverse complement strand
GGGGCCAGGAGCTTTAGAATTCAAGCTTTTGGCCTAATTTTCATTCTGGAGCCAGTATTTCGGCCTCAAATTATATATATAATAGTACTCTGCATTCTCAAAATCATACTATAGACCAATTGAATCCTAACTTAGAAAAACGGGTTCTTCACCTGAAAGCATAGACACCACGTAATCATTTATTTGGTCGACAGTGTCATTCTTTGGTAATAAGATACATCTGCTGCACAAATCTTAGAAGTAATTTAGATTCTATATTTGTCGACATTAGCATCGCGACTGAAATCTTTTGGGCATCGTTTTGAACACACTCCACAGGGTCCATGAAGGATGTAGTTGACAACAGCTTTGTATCCATTGGGATCCTTCGATTTCCTTGTAGGTACCTTAGATAATTCTACTAATACCGGACCGAGTTTCATATTTATCGTTCTTTTTCAGAAACAACGGAATGCGGGCATGTGGTAAGACTCTCTTTTGAAATTCAATAGTGAAAATGGACGTAGAAACCAAAATTTTAGATTAGAACCAAACTAAACAACACTGTATATAGACAAAAATACAAATAGACAGATAAAACTAAACACGGTATTTAGAAAAACTAAAATACATAGACAATACCTCCTTTCACTTTTACAAAATGTTTTTTTGCTCGGAGAACCTCCATAAAATGCTTTAGTTTCATCTTAAATGCTCTAGCAACAATATCCGGCCTATCCTCGGTCGCTGACCTGGTATCAAATCTATATCCATCGAAATTTCCCTCCATTTGGAATTGCTAACCTTCAACTTGTCGCTGTTGTAGCCTAAATGCGTAAAACTCTCTCATAGTAAGTTGTTAGCCGTTTTCTTAACACTCATTCCTGTTTTCACGTTTATATATGCAGTTTCCAGTGTATAACCATCCTCACCATAGGGGAATATAACGTGGGTGTATCTCTTTGTTTCTAGTGTTACCATTTTTCTCGTGCTCAATTGTAGTGTCTCTGTGCACAGCATCAAACGCAGGGGTTTACTCTATTAAAGACGCCACTTCAGAAATCGTTGGTAAGTTGTACTTCCTAGCATCGCTCTGCTGCAATGATTCTTACTCGCAATTCAACCGCAGGTTGCCAATCAGAGTCTTGTTGAAGTAAAAGCAACATAGAGTTGAATGCTCTGATATTTTTCCTAAACTTATTTGACCGGTGTACAACACTAAAATCTAACAACCTCATCAGATCATCTGGACAATCTTTAATAAGAGCAACATATGCTAGGCTAGCTTGGATCAGATGAATCGTAAGCAGGACTCACAATTAACTACACTCCCAGAATTTTTATTCCTCTCTTGATTCCAAACTACTGCACCATAGTATTGGCATGCTGAACATTAGGGTCGTCGAACATCTCATCTTCTACTGAGATGCTATCTGAGCTGGATCCCAATGGTAGTCACTCGTCCCTCACAGATGCTTGTTTGCAGCCCTTTTAGTATATATACCTTCCATCTTGACCAATATCTATGATTTAAAAAAACAGCACTTGTTAGACGATCAGTAAAACCACACTTGTTAGACGATCAAGAACAGCTTGTTTCTTAATATGTAGACGACCAAGAACAGATGTGTTTTTAATATCCATTGATATATATTGTTTTCGAAAAATAATTACTTCGAGATGCTCCTGATGAACTGAATTAATTTACTAATAGTTACCTTGATTAATAGCTAATAGATGCCATCGGAGTGGTGATTATTGCTTTACAGTGATTGCCGAAAAGTAATCCTCAATATTAAGCAAAGCCAGAAAAGAAACCCAATATTAAGTACAATAAAGTACAATAAAGATACCATATCATGCCATTTCATAAAATGTGATCGAGTAACTACAGATCCAAAAAGAACACGTAATATATGATCGACCGGTTAGATTTATAAGCAAAGCCAGAAAAGAAACCCAAGTTTGGATCTATAAACAAACTTGGCTGATAGATGATCGATGCAAATAGCGATTATGAGAGGCTTCATCTGCTGTCAGCGATGGCGTTGGCGCTATATGTTGGTGTTTTTTCACCATTTTTCTTTAGAGTTTTAGTAGGATTTACCACGTAATAGGGATTTGGTGTTATCAGAGATTTAGTAGATTTAGTATTAGGAGGAAGAGCGGAGGGAAGGGAGGAGTGATAGGTTATGTTTTGTATTATCATAGGTTGGTAACCCTCGATTTCTATTGGTAGGGGGCCAGGAGCTTTAGAATTCAAGTTTTTGGCCTAACTTTCATTCTGAAGCCAGTATTTCGGCCTCAAATTATATATATAATAATATTAAAAATGAACCAACATCATGACCCGTGCCGTTACGACACGGGTTAAGGGCTAGAAGATAATAAGATATCTCTTCCCTTTTTGAAAGTAAATTCTTAGCATAGTAATAATTATACTAATTATGACGTATGTTGTGTGGGAAACGATTTTTACAGTGGCTTTATGGCAATGCAGGTAAAGGAAAATTGTGGTTCCTGTTATGCACAAGTTGACAGGATTTGGGCCAGAAAAGTTGATTCACAATTATTGCTATCTCTTAATGAATCTCAAAGAGCTGCGGTTTTGGGTACTATATCTGCAGTGCAATGTAACCACAGGTCTTCTGTAAAACTTGTTTGGGGTCCACCTGGGACAGGAAAGACCAAAATGATTAGTATATTACTGTATAGCTTGCTAAGTATGGATTACAGAACGCTTGCTTGTGCCCCAAAAAACATTGCTGTTGCTGAACTTGTCGTTGCGTACCTTAAGCCTTCACAGAGATGCTTGCGAATCAGACATGGGAAAGAAAGTGTCAGTTCGCTCATTTGGGGACTTTCTCTGGTTTGGGACTATGAATAGATTGGAGTTATCTGATGATCTTGGAAAGATATATGTGGATTATCGTGTGGACAGTCTTGTAGAGTGTTTTGCTCCATTAACTGGTTGGAAGAATCATTTCGATTCTATGGTGGATTTTCTTGATGATTGTGTATATCAGTATGGTTCGCGTTTTGAGAGTGAAATAATTACAGAGGTTCACGTAACGGATAAAACTGGAACTAATTCTGAAATCCACATGTCCCTTCTCAAGTTTGCAAACAACAGATTCAGAGCTTTAGTGGTGCCATTAAAAAGAAGCATCAGAATATTATGCACCCATCTCCCTAAAAGACTTATTTTGCCGGACATTTTCGAAAAGATGGTAATCCATTGTGGTTTGCTTGAATCTTTTGGAACTTTGCTCTCTGAATGTCAGGTGACTGACAAGGAATTAGAAGAACTCTTTGCACGACAAGAAAATTATTCCAAGGGGGCGCAAGGGAGTAGAGCATTTAATTACATATTAGACACATTACACAAGATGAGGATTGATGTTATGCAGGTTCTAAGATCTGTCGGTCATTCTCTTGGTGATCGCCTTCCAAGTTCCACTAACAGAATTTTCTTAACAGAGTTCTGTTTGAAAAATTCATCCCTCATATTTTCCACAATGTCAAGCTCATATAATCTGCATGAGGTAGACCTGGAACCACTGGATTTGTTGGTGATCGATGAAGCTGCTCAGTTGAAAGAGTGTGAATCAGTGATTCTCATGCAGCTTAAAGCTATAAGACACGCTGTCCTAATTGGCGATGAGTGCCATCCACAAGTCAGGGTCAAAAGCAGGGTAAGTGTATAACATCAATTTCTTCGCTTTAACATAATTTTTCATTCTTAATATTTTCCAATGCATTTTAATATTAGGTGGCTGATGAAGCTGGGTTTGGAAGAAGTCTATTTGAAAGGTTGGGTTTGTTTGAGCATGCGGAGGACCTTCTCAACATGCAGTACAGAATGCATCCTGAAATAAGCTCTTTCCCCAATCGTAAATTCTATAAAGATCAGATGATAGATGCTCCAAGTGTTCTTCATGAAAATTTTCAAAAACATTATCTACCAGGACCTATGTTTGGTCCCTAGTCATTCATAAACATTTCAAATGGAATGGAGGAGCCAGATGAAGCTGGGCATGGTATAAAAAATATGGTTGAGGTGGCAGTTGTAATGGCAATAGTGCGAAACCTTTATAAAGGTGTGTTCAAAGTTAGTAAGTTGATTGCAATACATTTTTAGTACTCTTCCATTCTCATGCTCAGCATTATTCTAAGCATTACAACTGTTGTTGTATATAAATACCATAGTTTGTAGATGTGATAGACATAATGTCACATTTCATTAAGCCTGTCTAATTTATTTATTTTTTTGAATTGTTGAATCATGATATGTCCATTTATTCTACTTATAAAGGATGTTTCTAAATGTTCACAGCATGAGAAGGCTCAAAGCATAGCTTAACCGTTGGTATTATATCTCTGTACGCTGCCCAAATTGCTGCGATGGAGAATAAAGTTGGTCAGAAATATGAGAAGCTAAAGAACTTTATAGTGAAGGTGATGTCTGCAGATGGATTCTATGGGGGCGAGGAAGATGTCATAATAATATCTACTGTCGGGTTTAATCATAGTGGGGGATCAGATAAGTTCCTATCTAATCCACAACGTGCTAATGTTGCTCTGACACGGGCAAGGTACAAGTAGTGTGTGTTTTTTCACTTTTTTGGGAAAATAAAATACTGTAGGAGATTTGTATCTGATTACACATCGTTTAGTTTTTGTTAATTTGTCATGTGTTAACGTTTCAGGCACTGCCTTTGGATTTTGGGGAATGACAAAAAGTTGTGTAAAAATGGATCTTTCTGGGAAGATTTAATTCGTGATGCGAAACAGCGGGGATGTTTTTTTAATGCTGATGAAGATGAAGAGTTGGTCAAAGCAATGATCAAGGCGAAGAAAGAGCTTGATCAGTTAGATAACTTACTTCATGAAGATAGTATGCTTTTCAAAAGTGCATTATGGAAGGTAAACTGTTCCAACAATGAATCAAATATCTACCATTTTCTTAGTTTCCACGCATTGATCATTTCTGTTACCTCAAATTTATAGGTCCTGTTCAGCAATAACTTTAGAAAGTCATTTGGGAAGTTGAAGTCATCACAAACACAAAAGTCTGTGGTTAATCTATTGGTTAAACTTTCCAATGGTTGGCGTCCAAAGAAGTTTGAGGTTGAAATTCAATGTGGTAACTCCGTCCAGCTTGTGAAACAGTATAAGGTTGGAAGGATTTATATTATTTCTAGCGTTGATGTTGCAAAATATTCATGCTACACCCAAGTTTTAAGGATATGGGATATTTTGTCTCTCGAGGAAATACCTAAACTAGTGAAGAGTCTGGACAGCATATTCTCCATATACACTGATGATTACCTCAACCGCTGTAAGTTGGAACATATGAAGGGGTATGTATGCTATCTTTAATCTCATAAAACACCATTTATTTCCATTGAAAGGTCTCTTGATTTCTGCATTCAAAGTGAGTATTGATCAATTCTTATTCTCAATGTTGCTTTACATAGTGAAAGTTAACAATATTTCACTAGAGATTTTAGTAATACATGCACATACTCTCATAATTTATTTTTGCAGGGATTTGGTAGTGCCAATTACTTGGAGAATAGATGATGAGATCGTTAGATATAAGAAAACTAACAATGCTGAGTCAGTAGATAGTACAAGTGACGGGGTATCGGGTGGGAGATGTTACATTGAAAACTCAAAAGTGAGAGATAGTCTATTGTTGATGAAGTTCTACTCCTTATTGTTGGAATATATGGCACGTGAAATCAGAGAGTACGTGCATATAAGATATCAGAAGACTAATTCAATTCTAGAAGATAACCTTCTCCTAGTCAAAGATAAAGTTTGTTATTTATCTTAGGTTTACTGTTTCTCTTGTAATCCTATAAATAGGAACCAATAAGCTACATGTAAACTATCTCAGAATATTCTGATGATCATGAATACAATTCACCCTACGGGGTTTCTCAGTGGATGTAGGTCAGTGACCGAACCACTTTAAACATTGTCTTCTTTGATTTCTACTTTCTGATCTATGAACCCTCGATACCCATAATTTATTATGGTATCAGAGCGGGGAGATCCGCTCAAGTTTCTTCCGCTTTCTATATTTTTTTGTTATCATATTGATTTTCTTATAGTTATGGGTATAATCTATTCCGCTGCACCTTCTTTTCTCAATTCTGGTAATTCAGGATCACCCGTATCTATTGCCAATATCAGTGATTTAGTCTCACCTGATGTTTCTCCAAATACTACTAATAATCCAGTAGTATCTTCTACAGTTCCTTCACCTAATTGCAACTCATGCTCAGCACGTAACAGTGCTTCCCAATCTAGAGCTAGGTTAAAAAATTTTTTTTCCTACAACTCAATCTTCATGGCCATGATGGTGATCAGTCAGATCCTATAATGGAAACTCACAACATCAACAGTTCTGACAAGGATACTGCATTGTCTCCCAGTAGTCCCTATTACGTCCATCAACAGTTCTAACATGGTCAGAGCAGAAATGCTCTCGATCCATCGCTCCCCATCTAAAACTTTTAACTTATTTTTTCATCAAAGTTAAAATCAGTAGTGGATATCATCTTCTTTTGTTTCAGTCCAAATATATCTCCTCATAGAGAGGTCAATCAAATTGTGCTTAAGTTTTTCACATTCGCAATCTCCGGTAATTAATTTAACATAGTTACTGGTTTGTTTGTTTTCTTTTTTTTTTCATAATCTTTGTGGTCGATCTCTTTGAACTTTGAAGCGTGAAGTGCTTTGATACTTTCGTTCATCGATCATTAATATTGTCTCCAATCTTAATCTTTTTCCTGAGACTCTTCCATCCATTCAATTTTTGGTAATCCTAGTTGACTCCTTCATAGCCAAATCAATCAAATGTCCAAAATATCCGCATCTTCCCTTTCCGGGAATAGACTTTTATTATTTCTCCGTCAATCAAAATTGTTAACACCGTATGTGTTATGATACCGGTAATCCCTTAATTATCTTCACTGGAAACCAGAAAATATTTCCATTTTTATGTGAAATGATTTTATTTTCGAAGTATTTTCCGTTCAAAATATATTTGGTACATCCTATATATTTTTCTCCAAAATATATATCGCAGTACTCTTTGTTCTTGTTGATGTTCAATATGTATTGCATTTTCACGGAAATGTTCTCTATCAACATCCTGAGTTTCCTCCGGGTACAACCGATGACATAATAATGATCAATTGAGTTCATACCAAATCGAACTTTCTTCTTTCTCTACTGAATCAATCTTTTGCTCCTTAACCATTTTTTGTTCAACGTAATCCCATTGTTCTCCTATATCATTGACTATGGAAAGCTAATCTTGTCAATGATTTTCGTTTGATCAATCAATTATCTAATTAGTTTAAACAAGTTATAATTAATCTAGTTGGTTTTTCGACTAAATATGTCTATTGTCGAATCATTCACTGTCAACACAATGGATCATGTGTTTGCATTAGCCTTTATGATTCTGGGAAGGAACAATCTTTTGGAAAGACGATCCCAGTCATTTTACTGACGATATCCATCAAATGAATTCTTCATTTTTTGTGCTCAATTACCTTTAAAAGATGTTATTTTGCATTTTAGCAAGATCTCCTTATCAGAACCGAATGGAACTTAATTAATGTTTCTGATTCAAACCTTCATGTTTTTGCACTTTGTGCAACTCATCATTCACCCAAATAAATTAAATCGTGTTTTTTTTCTTTTCTCACATGGCAGATTTTATTGGTTCCTGTCATTATATGGATGGTGTTTTCCACACCGATTAAACAGTTATGCAGTAATGGTGTTTTACATTCTTTGCAGCACTGAGCAATATTTCTTTACTAAAGATTATGTAGTGAGTCCATCTACAAATCAATTGAATCTTTATTCAACTAACGACAAAAAAAAAAAAACTTCTCCTGTACAATAACCTTCATGTCCGTCATCCTCACATGATTCCGGGGGTATCGAATCCAGTCGGAACATTTCCGTCCATATTACAAATGGGTGTAAATATTAGCTGACCCATCGACTGTCGACATCTCAGCCACTCGATGGATTTCTATTTTCTTGGTCATACCCGAATGACTTTGAAGATCATTTTACTGCTTCGGTTATGTAGTTCGCTGAAGTTCAAGTCACGATCCAATCGCTTCCGCAACTTAATTTATTTTATTATTCATGTTCTATTGAGATGATCAATCAGTGTTCCTATTCCTGTTTCGGTATCAATAGACAGAAAATATCTCTCTTTTTGGGATCTTTATCCAAAAATTAAATTGTTCATTCTGCTCCTTTTTTACGAGCAAATATATGCTTCACAGTGATGGATTTCCATTCACAGCATCCTTATTGTTTATTAGGATATTTCACCTTACATCTATCTTTTGTTCTTGTTATCAAGAATATTTTGAATTCCGAAAGTTCTTCACATTTTCAAATGCTCTACCATTATGGTAATCATCAAGCAAAATATCACTGCTTCAAGTATATCTCCTCTTAGAGGCCAAAGTTTCTGCATTATGCTCACGTTTTAGTGGGAATTATTAATTGGTATATTTTTGTGCTCTTTCTGTGATCTGTTTCAAGCGTCAAATGTGTGCATCACTGCATTGACATCCCGTTCGCTGCATGGATCATTAATTTTGTCTCGATTTTCCTTACTCAGATGAGTTTGGAGTAATAATTTCTAATCGATATCTATGGTCATTTTCTTCCCGAAACTAGTATCTATATTTGTTTGCGAAAATCTCTCCGAACATCAATGTTCGGTCTATTGTTATTTTCTTTACGAAAATACTTATTATTATTCTCTCACAAAGTCAGTCTTTGATTTTCAGTTAACCAGATATTCCGTCAATATCAGACCTAATGAAATTTAGGCTATTGTCAGTTATGTTGACAAAGTCCACATTTTCTCAAATCACTTTACTTTGTTTTTTTTTCCAAAAGCTTGGAGACGAATATGGTGGTTTTCTTTCTTACACCTGTTTCAAAATTTTAATCGAAATATGATTAATTTTTATCATGATTTTGACTAAATCGAATGAGATATTGAATCAAAATTAAGTTTTCGTATATCTCTTCACTTATGCCTTCAATGCATGATGAGCATTCTCAAAAATTAGGCTATTACTTCTTAAGTTGTTGTGTTGCAAACTCAACTTTTTATCAAGACATCTGGTCTTTCTCCCTGCATTTAGGGATGCTTAATACGGTAGATTTATTTTATTTCACCGATTTGAATTTTTTAATCTTTTGTAGCATTTTTGGTTCCATTTGTGAAGTCAAGTGAATTGCTCATAACCCCTCCGGAAGAAGATAGCTAAAAAAAAAAAAAAAAAAAAATTGCTATCCTTTTATTATTTCTGAAAGTTAACCATGAAGTAGGTGCGAAGATCCGAAGTTAAGATATCAAGTCAGCTCGGTAATCAAAGATCAAGCTACGAAGTTTAGAAGATTTTTTTTCAAGTTGCGCACTACAATCTTCTTTTCCGTGTCCAACTTGAGGGGGGGTGTTGGAATATATGGCACGTGAAATCAGAGAGTACGTGCATATAAGATATCAGAAGACTAATTCAATTCTAGAAGATAACCTTCTCCTAGTCAAAGATAAAGTTTGTTATTTATCTTAGGTTTACTGTTTCTCTTGTAATCCTATAAATAGGAACCAATAAGCTACATGTAAACTATCTCAGAATATTCTGATGATCATGAATACAATTCACCCTACGGGGTTTCTCAGTGGATGTAGGTCAGTGACCGAACCACTTTAAACATTGTCTTCTTTGATTTCTGCTTTCCGATCTATGAACCCTCGATACCCATAATTTATTACTTATCAGCTGGCTTAGTGAACCATTTGCTCTCCGGAAGTGATGGAAAAGAGCTGGATCTTCCTTTTGAAGTAACACATAAGGAATTAGACATCATTTTTTACCCTAGAAGTACTTTCATTCTTGGCAGGTCTGGAACAGGGAAAACCACTGTTTTGACAATGAGATTGTTTCAAAAGGAGCAGCAACACTACTTTTCTTCTAAAGGATTTGTGGAAGCCATGGGAGATATTTCTTTGAGTGCTCCAACTGGGAATATTTGCAGAGTTGTTGGGAATGAGACAAATTGTTCTGTCTTAAGGCAATTATTCGTAACAGTCAGTCCAAAACTATGCTCTGCCGTTAGAAACCAAATTTCTAACTTGAAAAGGTATCAGTTTACCTTTCTAGTGTCAGCTTTGTAATTTCTCTATTACGAGTAGTTAATGTATTCTAATTAATTTTCTTGTACTTTTAATACAGCTTCATCAGCAGTAGCAGGGTCTTAACAGAACACAATTCCATTGAGTTGCCTGATGTCGATGATGCAGTTCAATATCAAGATATACCAGATTCTCTCTGGGACATCCCACCTGAAAGTTTTCCACTTGTCATAACATTTCAGAAATTCTTAATGATGCTTGATGGAAGTATGGGAAATTCGTATTTTGATAGATTTAGTGTTACAAGGGAACTTTCACAATCTAAAATTGCAACCTCAAGGCCATTTGCTTTGCGTGCGTTTATAAGAACAAAAGAGGTCAATTATGAAAGGTTCAACTCATCTTACTGGCCTCATTTTAATTGCCAGATGACCAAGAAGCTTGACTCATCTTTGGTTTTTATCGAGATAATTTCATGCATCAAAGGTGGGCTTTTCGCTGGAAGGCTACCTGATGATAAACTTAGTAGGGAGGATTACGTATTATTATCTGAGGGACGGGTGTCATCCTTAACTAGGGAAAGAAGGGAGATGATTTATGATATTTTCCTTGAATACGAGAAGAAGAAAATAATAAATGATGAGTTTGATTTGGGTGATTTCGTGATTGACCTTCACCATCGACTGAAAACTGGGTGTTATGAGGGTGAGGAAATGGATTTCGTGTATATTGATGAAGTACAGGATCTCACCATGAGACAGATTGGTCTATTTAAATATATTTGTAGGAAATGGATTTCGTGATTACAAAAGAGCAGGTATGGACGATTTTCCCATTGTAATAATGCATATTAAACTTATGGGTTGTTATTTTCTTCACTAGCGATCATATTTATTGAAAAATGCTTTGTTTGAATACCTATATTGTTGGATCAGTTGTTTGTCAAATCGTGTAATAGATGTTGCATTCCCTGAAATATCGGATTTCTAGAGAGCTGATTTGTCACACTTAGACTTGTTAGCAGTTAGTAGGGTAGAAGCGGTTTTAGGAATCTTTTAATATACTATCTCCTTCGTAATATTTGTAGAAATGAAACTTAGGCGCATGAAATAACTGTAGTACAACGATTCAAAGCTAAAATGGTACTCCAATTAACTGAGGTTATGTTCAGCTTGCTTATACTTTTTAACTTGTTTTTATGTAGGTATGATTTATTTGGAAAACTGTGGAGATTCTAGGCTAGAAGATGCTGGTGACTGTTTCAGTCTTGCGGGATGTTGGTCTACTGCAGCTGATGTGTATTCTAGGTGTAACTGCTTTTCCAAGTGCTTGCAAGTTTGCACGAACGGTAGTCTCTTTGAAACCGGTCTTCAGTTCATAGAATATTGGAAAGAAAGTGCAAGGTTAAACACTGATACAGCCAAAAGTCAGGATCTAACAGATATGGGACAAAGTTTTCTTGGGAAATGTGCCCTTCACTATCATCAACAGAATAATACTAAAAACATGATGAAGTTTATCGAAGCCTTTAGCTCGTTGGACATGAAAAGAACATTTTTAAGGTCTCATGATTATCTTGATGAGCTCGTCCTTCTCGAAGCTGGGTCCGAAAATTTTATGGAAGCTGCCACTGTTGCGAGGTTAAAAGGGGATCGTCTTCTTGAGGCAGATATGTTAGAGAAGGCAGGGCACATAGTAGACGCGGCAGAGGTCATCCTGTTTTATGTTCTTGGCAATTCTGTTTGGGCAAATGGAAACAATGGTTGGCCCTTGAAAAAATTTCCGAACAAAGAAAAACTTTTGGCAAAAGTTAGGTTGATGGCAGAAAGCAAAGATGATCTATTTTACGAATTCGTTAGCACAGAGGCAATCATATTGTCGGACACCAAGAGCATATTGTCAGTGATGAAAGACTGTTTTGTTGCTCCACAAAGATTTAAGAGTCTGCGGGGTGAAATTATTTCTTTGAGGAAAATCATCGATTACCATCTTGATATAGCACCTTCTGAGTATGTTTGGAATGATCTGCTCGTAAATACAATGGAGCATGTAGAGAATTCAATATCCAAGAACAGGGTCTCCCTTCAGACAATGACTTACTTCTGGAATTTATGGAAGGAAAAAATAGTTAACTTAGTGAATTATCTCAATTCTCTTGGAACGCAAGATAAACAAGACTACAAAAGCTATGAGAAGTTTTGTTTGGGTTACTTAGGTGTGCATAAGCAGGAACATAATCAAAGTTCTATATACATTTTGCTGAACAGTGATGCCTGTTGGAGAAATGAAATTGAGGATCGACTTCTTCGAAAAACCAGAGACTTACTTAGCATGAATGATCACCAATTTGCGTCTTCTGCTCGTAGGTATTGGTTATCTACATTGCTTAGTCTCTGTATGCAAGTATTGGAGAAGCTGCAGAGCCTCTATAAATTTTCTGATATAGTCAAAGTTGGTAAGGATTTTTACGTACACACTTGTGGTCCTTTTCGACGAGCATTAACCGCTCTTAACAGTTATCAGGTTGCAAAATCGATTATAGAGTCCAAGATACTGGACAAAAAGCTTCCTGGGGATCTGCTCAAGTGTTTGAAATATTCCAAGCATCGTTTTTTCGCGAACTTTTGTATGAGGGCCCCGAAACATGAGTGTTACAAACATGTGATGGATCTAAGAGTAACTGAGCTCTCCAAGGATTTAACCAACGAAGTTATGATTGAAATAATGAGCCAAAAAGGCAGGTTAAGGTATACAGAAATGTGGAGTGTGGTCTTGCAGATTTTTATGTTTGGTAATTTTAGCGAAGAACTTTATCAAGTTATAATACAACGTTCTCATCTGTCTCCAGCCTATAATGCTTTCATTAAGCAGTTGAAAAGGAGCAAGATATCAGGAGAGCTCCCTGTTTCTTTGGTTTGCAATTTGGAAAAATCATTACAAGAAGCATTTAACCACGACTGGAAAAACGACCTTGATATCATGCCAGCTTCCTGGTTCGTTTATTTCCTTGAACGTCTTCTTTTTTTGGTTTCATCTTGGCCTGGTTCCTTTTTGACAGTTAAGTCTTCTGTCTATGAAACAATTCCCTGGGAGAATCTAAGATGCAATGCCAGCTCCTTATCAGTAGCTGACTCAAAAGTTTTCTCGAGGAGGTCTTTCGATTTTATAGCATCCAAGATCAAAGAAATATTTTCTAGTAGGCTAGAATGGCTTTGGGAACGTGATTCTGACAGAGTGGCTTACTACCCTTATCTGGTCTTCAAGTTGGTTCTCTTGCTTACTTTAATATGTTTGAATTGTGGACGTCACTTTGATTTGCTGTACATGCTGCTTGCTAGATACGATATAATAACCGTTCTGCCGCCTGTGTTTGCTAAAATCCTCAACAAAAGGAACTCAATGCCTTATGATAAGTTGCTTGCTGATATCCTCGATGCAATTGGGGATCCTTTGGTCTTTTTGAAGTCAGGAGATATCCAGAGCGAATTTTTGAGCCACGGTGTCTTCGAGATAGATGTGGATTCGATTAACTCCAGAGAAGACATATTCGGAAAACTATATCCAGAAAGTTCTTATTCTGACGAAGACGATGAAATGGAGAGTGGAAATCCAAACGATGAAAATGTTTGTTTCTCCAATTTTGACCATATGGGTTATAGTGAATATCCAACTGAGTCTGATGATGATATTCCTGATTACCATATGGAAAAGGAGAAATTGGAGACTCTAACCAAAAAATTCGATCTTGTGAGATCCTCACAGTTGTTTACGAATACATCTCGTGTCTACATGTTTTCAAAAAGAATTTTTGAGGACATCAGCTTTCATGATTGCAACCCACAGATGAAGGTTTGTTTCATTGTTGTTTTTCTTTTTCTCTTTATTTTCCCCGTCCAGTAACAAAACTTCTTAACAATTTTTTTGTGTGTTTGTATGTTTTTCAGTTGGATTTTTGCATTTGCTATGTACAAAACGAGTATCCATTTTGTAAAAATGAACCGTGGATGAGGGACGTAAAGCAGCTCTCTTTTGCATTAAGTGGCAGGTTAGTTGTTTTGAGTAAATTTCCTGGTTTGCAATTTAGCTTGCATTTTTACGAGCTCAGTTCAGTTCAGTCTGTCTCTGCATTGCAGACATTTCCGGACCCCTAAATTTAGAACATTGTGCTGTCTGGTTCATAGAAGCATGTACTATTGCTGTCACAGTTCTCTTAGGACCAGTTTGTTGACTTCATTCACTTTGATTTATTTGTTTCAGAAATGAGGATCCTGATATTCAGTACTCAAAAATTGGTGACTTGTTTAAGAAGTTGACTGCAAGGAATCCATTATTGAAATCATTATTCATGGACTTCTTTTTTGCGCTCATTATTAAATATACTTCTTACAGCAAGAAAATCAAGAGGAAAGAAATGCAAAAGTCCAACAAGCAGTCTGGAAAGAATAAAGGCAAGAAAAAGTAGTAGTAGTAGTATTTTGTTCGGTCTAGAGTTGCAGTGTCGATGTCAATTTTTGTTTTTACCCTTTTAGCAGCTAAAAAATAAACAACATTGAGGCTCTTCTCTGGTAGATAAATATACCTTTGGTTTCTTTTGGGATCTGGTTTGACTATCTATACAAAGACAGGGCGTGGCCATACTGCAGTTACAGCACCCCAATTTTCTTATTAAATTTGAAAATTCCTGGTTAATTTCAAAGGTATTTTGTGTTTATATGAAATGTTTAGAACCTCAATGCAAAAGGAAATTGAAGCAAAAGAATAGATAGATGAACCCCAAGAACTTGTTGAAGGTAATTTCTATATATAACGACGACCAACATGTAGAATGAACCGATCTTTATTCTTTATTTGTGACGCTTGCGAGTCAATCTCCCTTTCGTTTTCCATTCTTACCCGTGGTCTTCTGATCGATGCTTTTCTGCAAGTGTTACTTCCAGGGTTTGTGCTTGGGTCTTTTCCTTCGCAGGAGTAGCACTGTAGCAGTAAGTCTTTGAAGTTTGAGCATCCAAATTTGTGTCGGCGAGGCCGAGTCAGCTCAGTGTCAAAACTTTTAAAACGCTGGTAAAAGAAATGGTCAAACAAGGCTATCTCAGTCAAACGGTAGTGTATCGGTGGCTTCAATCCTACCGCCACTGCAACTGTGGACTGATCTGCATTTTTTTTACCACCGGCGCAGGTAAAGGGGACGTGCAAACTAGCTCTAAAATGGCAAGCATATGTTTTCATCTCTGAAAGGTGTAGAACTTGACGAATTACATCTCATATTTTTAATTATATCCTAGGTATCATAATTTCATAAGCATTTTGTTAACAAATCATCAATTGATCGACTATTTTTCCGGAGTGATAGTTTGTTAGTCCATGAAAAAGACGGAAAATGAAAAATAAAAATAAAAATGCAATAATTAAAAAAAGTCTGTTACAGTAAAATTTCGATAAGTTAATCTGCGATAAATTAATAACTTCGCTAAAATAATATTTTTTGCCGGTTCAGACTTGGGCCAGTGTATTACATTAATAACCTCGCTAAATTTATAATTTTCACAATATGTTCTTTATATTATTGGATAAGAATTATTACATGAAACTAGTTGGAAGCCTAACAAGCTATTTTCACAATATGTTCTTTATATTATTGGATAAGAACTATTACATGAAACTTGTTGGAAGCCTAACAAGCTAAGCTCCAACGACATAATACTACATTAATTAAACAAGTTGCCGTACTAATCTACCAATGAGCCTCATGCGTAACCTAGCCAAGGGAGCCGAAGCGGGAGGGGGTTGAGATTGTGTCACAAGGGGAGCAAGCTAACACTACCTTCCATGTTAATTCCTGCAATATTACGCCACTGGGGACTCGAACCTGGGACCTCTTGGAACGCGTGAAACTTTGGGGAACGGGGATGACCAGCTGAGCTGGGGCCCGTTCTTTCAATATGATAATAAAAATTTATAAGATAATAAAAATTTTAAGTATCCAATAGGGGCCCGTTCTTTCAATAGGGGCCCGTTCTTTCAATAGGATAATAAAAATTTATAAGATAATAAAAAATTTAAGTATCCAATAGGGCCCAACTGAAATATAAATTAATAATCATTATGATAGCATTACATTACTGGTGAGTTACTAAAATAAGATTCCAAAATTGTTTGTTTCTTGTTCACATTTATGAAACACTGGACTTTATCTCTGAATTTTTATAGTCCCTTGAGGAGTTCAGGGGTGCCTTTTTTAAATTGTAGGGAGAAACCTTTTAGCTTTACTATTGATAAGGTTGCTTCTTTACGGGAAACTGGATTCACTTGAGATGTGTTCCGATGCACGCTTAATTATATTTGATATCGTTCTTTGACACACTTGTATGTTAAATTTTTCAACAAGCCATTATTGTGTTTCTTTTTGAGTCACATTTGGATTGGAATGATTGTACTCACATAATGCTTTTCGAATCTCGTTTATCATCGTGGATATTTTTTGACACCTTTGAGACGAGAAGTATGAGCTATTGTGACATTCTTCTTTTGTGTTGTTGTTTTTTGTTTCTTTTAACATCAAAGTATATATAAATTTACGCACATAATATGCAATAAACTATACTATATGCCAAAAATTTATTACTTCATCAATTTGAATTGAAAATACTATCTCAAGATATTTGTTATTATGGGAAACCATTAAGTTTAACTTAAATATTTTATTTTATTTTATTTTTGAAACTTAAATTTAGAGTGTTTCGATAATTTAATAACTTATTAATTTATCGATAAATTAATACTTCGCTAAATTGATAGAATTTATCTGTCCCAACACTATTAATTTATTGAAGTTTTACTGTATAGGGGTTCCACGAAAAATAATATTTTGGTATGCTGATTATAACTTCCTAGCTTTGACACTCAACAAAAATACCATTATACAAAAATAAATACTCCCTATCATTTAAATTTTTTACCTATTAAAAAAGAGATTACCTTAATACCCTTTTATATACTATTTTTTCTGTATTTCAAAATACAACGAACTTCAGTCTTTAGCACTTCATCGCCGCGGCCGCCACCACCACCACCAAAATTCAAATACCATTCCACCACCACCGATCAACGACCATCACCCACTAACCGCCACCAACACTATATACCCGTGGATAATTTTAAACATCGTTGTTATAAATATCACTGTTAGATTTGAATATCTAACTGTTATAAATATCAGCGTCATTCAACCTCTAATTATAAAATTCTATGGTTATCCAACATCTCTCTATGAATTCTATATAAACACTTTATATTTCATTGTTTTAATCCCATGTATTTTGATGTTATTTTCCCGTTATTAACCCAGTAAATTAATATGTTCTAATTAATTAAATTTTAAGTTATAAACCTAGACAATGAAAACTTAAATAACGACTTCAATAAAAATTTGAGACAATTTTTAACCTCCTGATTATGTTCACTGACGTAACTACCATCCAACGTGCTCTTGAACAATTTTTTCTTGGTTTTTGTAACTTCGGTTGTTGACTTTCAAAACTTGAGCCGTTCATTGCCTTTTAGCAGTAACTTTGGTTGTTGACTTTGCAATTTTCATTTTTTTTTAAAACTAAATAAATATCTTATCAACAATATCATTAGGTTTGGCTTCCTCAAAAAGTTCAGATGCAATTTGAAGCGTTTTAATCGAGAAAATTAGAGAACTAAAATAAAAATTAAATTTTTTTATTTTTTTTTTCCAAGAAAAATTTGAACTTCAGTGCAAGTTGGGTGTTCAAGTGATTGTATTAAGGGATTTGCATGTATATTGTTGTATATAAGGGAGTTAAATTAGAATCGTGTATGTTAGGAAAGATATTAATTTAGCAAAATATTTTCACGATATTTGTAAAGGTGTATTAGGCCTATCTAGACACAGGGATATCCTGACTTGTACTCAAGCTTTTGGGAATAAACAAAACCGTCATCTTCTTACCTTGTTGTTACATGGCATCTGAGCCAGAATCGAAATAACTTGAATAATTGAAAATAAGAAATTAATCTCTCTTTTAGCGTCATGCCTTGGGAAGAATCTAATTCTGATGGTGAACCTTAATTCGGTTCAATTTTACGGGAGAAATCATCATACCTGTATTATTTGAAGGATGTAAGTAATAAAGTGAAATTGAATGGCGATAATTATGAACAAGATGGGCAAGTTATTATTAACACCGCACTTATGAATATTGATGTGAATTCAACCAGAAGTTATCTTTCGTCATTTGCTAATATTCTCACAGATACACAATGGGAAGCAATTGTGAATATGTTTAATTTTTGAATAAGGATTATTCAAAGGAAAATATTTCTAGTAAGTGGATATTTGATACAGGGGCTTCAAGGCATATGAAAGGAAGGAAAGAGTTTTTTTGTACAACATATCAAATATGGTTTTCTTCGGTAAAACTTCCGAACGACATATACACAATTGCTTCATGTGAAGGCACTGTGGTGTTTGGAGACAATATGAGATTATATCGTTTTTATATGTTCTTGACCTTCAGTGTAACTTGATTTCGTTAGCATGTTTAATTAAAGATCTGAAATGTAGTGTCACTTTGACTGATAAGTTGTGTGTGATACAGGATCGTACTACGAGGACGCTGATTGGTGTGTGAAGGGAACGATATGGGGTTAATATCTTTCACAGTGGGGCGCAGATTATGGAAAATCGAGTTACTAGTGGTGAAGATTATTACTTATGGCATAGGCGTTTAGGTCATCTTTCTAAAAAGATTATTTATTTGCTTCCTGGTATGAACAAAATTGATTGCCAGAAGTTTCTTAATGAACCATGTGATACTTGTTTTAAGGATAAACAAACTCGTGCTAGTTTCCCAGTTAGTGAGAATAAAGCTAATGACATCTTCAGTTTAGTTCATTGTGATGTTTGGGTGCGTATCGTACTTCGTCTTCTTGTGGTGCACACTATTTTCTTACGATAGTCGATGATTATTCTCGTTGTCTTTGGGTTTATTTGATGGCACATAAAACTGAGGTGGTGAATATTTTTCAAAATTTTTGTGCTATGACTAAGACATAATTTGATGGACAAGTTAAGAAGGTTCGCAGTCATAATGGTACGGAATTTCGTCCATTAATTCCATATTTTTATGAACAAGGAATTGAATTTCAAACCTCATGTGTGGATACACCACAGCAAAATGGGCGAGTGGAACGCAAACATATTCATATATTTAATGTGGGGCGTGCTTTGCGTGTTCGAGCAAATTTACCTCTTCGGTTTTGGGGTGAGTGCATTCTAACCGCTGCTTATATTATTAATCGCACGCCTACTTCCTTTCTCAACGGGAAATCTCCTTATGAACTTTTACATGGAAAGCCTCCCATTTATAATCTTATTCGGGTATAGTTGGATGTTTGTGCTATGCAAGTGTTGTGCCTCGTGATCGTAATAAGTTTAATCCACGAAGTCGGAGATGTATCTTCGTTGATTATCCTTATGAAAAAAAGGGTTGGCGATTATTTGATTTGGAAAAGAGACAATTCTTTATATATCGGGATGTGGTTTTCTTTGAAAATATATTTCCTTACGGAGTTGTTTCTTCGGATAATAATAATAATAATAATGATAATAATAATGAAGAATGCCAAGTGGAGTTGGAGCACCCTACAAAACAGTTAGATGGTTTATTGTCTGATACAGCTACCATGAGCCTGGAGGATAGGGGGAGTAACATAGTACAAACGAGTTTGCAGACAGTGTCAGGTAGGGGGAGTACAATATACTGTGCCGATTCCCATAGAGTACCACGTGGAGGCACAGAACATGAAAGGAATAAGAATTTTGTGGTTCAGAATTTTGCTGATTTTGCACTTTAGAACGTGACAGCAGACAGGACGTGGAGATTCAGATTTGTACTGATTCCGAGACACGTGGGACGTCACAGAACGTGACATAAAAAGCTTCAGCTGGATCTTCCGGAAATTTGAATGAGTCACAGGTGACCGGCGAATCCTTAGTGGGATCAGATGCTGGACGACTCTTATTTGACGACTCCCTAAACGTGTCACGTTCTTCACATGGCAGCTTATTACCAGAAGTTCCGTTACGTGCTACAGAAAGTCATACAACAGCTGTAAGTGAGTATTTACGATACCACTGTTAGAAGAAGTGCACAATCTCGGGTTACGAATACACGATTAAGGTACTATGTGTGTAATACTACTGAAGCAATAGACTCAGGCTCCTCAACTCCACACTCGTCAATGACTTCAGGTACGCCTTATCCCATAACTAATTATGTTTCTTATGCTAATTTTTTCCGGGTTATTCGACTACTTCTTCGGGCAAAGATTGGGAGTTACATCAAATGGATGTTCACAATTCCTTTCTACATGGGGATCTTGATGAGGAAATATATATGCAACTTCCTCCAGGTGATTCGACTACTTCTTTGGGCAAAGTATGTCGTCTTCATAAATCTTTAAATGGACTTCGTCAAGCTCCACGAAATTGGTTTGCTAAGCTTGCAAGTGCTCTTAATACTTTTGGATTTATACAACCTTATGCTAGTTAATCTCTATTTACTCTACGACGAGGTGAGAATTCCATTGATGTACTTGTTTATGTTGATGATTTGATTATTGATGGGAATGATTCCGCCGCTATTGCTACTTTTAAGGCATACTTAAGTCGGTGCTTTCATATGAAAGATTTAGGTCCTCTCAAGTATTTTCTTGGCCAAGAAACCCATAATAAGCCATAATAAGCAACAATACAAAAACTGCAGCAGTGATACACAATATCATGACAAAAAACCTACATGTAAGAGATTGATATCTAACCATATACATTTAAACAATGCAACAGTGGTTCAAAGCAACTTATCAAAAGCATATTAAGTACAAAACTAAACTACAAACAATCACTTCTTACACATCTGCAAATAATCTTTCTATCTATGCAACTAAATCGTAAAAAATCATGATAGAACGAACAAGAACACCAATATAAATCAATCCATGCTATACAAACACAATTTCATAACTTGAACACAACTACCTCAAAGTAGAACATGAGGTTTCGTCACAAAATCAAAAGCCAACTGTAAGAACATGAAAAAGATCCTAATTCAACTATAAGAACATCATGATAACACACTAAACACGAATCAAAGTAAAGTATGAAAAGCTATTAAAGATTCTGAAACCATAAAAAAATTAAAACAAATCGTTGATCGACATGTTATACCTGAAGATCTTTGAGAAATTACTGCACCTCTTCTACACAACATTAAAAACAAAGGAACTTCAATTAAAACCCTAACAGAGAAATTGAAGACAGGAACTGGACAATCAATCACGAAATTAACCTCTACCAAATTCAAATAAAATAGAATCAAAGTGAAGGAGTTATTATACCTGAAGATTAATCTGCACCTGAAGGACTTCTACATTCAAAAAAAAACACACACAAAAATTAGATTCAAGCCCTAATGATTAATGATTTAATAGGGGTTGTAGTAATGAGGTTCAAACTCTCAGACTTGTGAAGGAAATGGAATTTTTAGATTTAAAAATTATATACAAAAATATTGACAAATTGGTAGAGAGGTACTGGGACTAGGATTCCGCCAAATTCATTTCTTAAGGTTCAAATAATAATTCTTTTATCAATAATAGCTCGAAAAAAATATTAAATATATCGACTCTAATTTATTGCCAAGATAGATTCTCAAAATATTAGGTGTAAATGTTAAGCATGGGACATCAAATCATCTAAGCTAAGCATGACCCATCAAATCAAATCACAACTAATTAATTTAAATCATAATTTCAATTAGAATTAATGCAAAAGTCATGAAAAGAATTAAATATAATTACCCAAGTGTGAAATAAGGCTTCCTTCATCGCCCCAGTGTTGGGATTTAGCTTCTCCATATTAATCATAATCTCAAAATACATGTATGTTGCTCAAAAGTTGATTAAAATGATAAAAATGAGTAAAACATTGAATGTACGACCCACAGAAGGCGTCACAAAAAGAACGATACATATGAATTGTTGTAATAAATTACGACCCACACTCCGCTGTCGCTGTCACTGTTGAAGAACGACTGCTCTGGCAGGTCCGTTCTTCATGTTCTTCATCATCATCGGCAGCAGCAGCAGAGTTTTGTTAAACTCTGATTTCGTCTTCTCTAGCTCTCCCTAGCTCCCAAAACTCTCGACACCCTTTCCCAAACTGTTTTTCCTTGTATTTATAGTGAATTGGAGCCAAAAATCCGACCATTGATTGAATATATTCTCCATTTAATCCAAATATTCTCGGCTGCCAATAATAACGAAAATTTCCAAAATTAACTCTGTCACACGTTAGAATTGGTTCTGCACACTCCAATTCAGCTCTCCCACGCCTAGTAAGTCGTCGAACGTCCATTAATCACTTTCATGCATAGCCAAAACACACACAACAGCGTGTACAGGGTGTGTTCAGTCCGTGTAGCTCTGTTTTGAGCTCGAGAATCAAATCGATATTTCCAGCCAATTTCGATCAAATTCGACACCCAAACTTTGTTCCTTATGCCAAATCACATCTTTCTGCCAATTTTAAGCGATTGAATCGCAATCTAACCCATTCATTTTGACAATCAAAATTCTGCCAGTTGAAAACTTCATTTCCCGCCAAAAACACAAATTCAAATTGTTGAAGAAGGTGCCCCTTATCCAGAGTGCTGGGGTGCGAATATTAATTGGGGTGGAAATAGTAATTTTTATGGGTTCCTCCGGGACATTTTTGGGACGCTTCCGGTGCATTTCTGGGGTGCCTACAGTACATTTCTCCGGGGTGTAAAACACTGCTTTTTGAGCCCATTTCGCCGCAAGGGCTTATTTCTCTAAAATTTCCTACAAGAACACAAAATAACACAATAAGTACTTAATCGAGTCTAACAATACAGAAAATTGAGAACAAAATAGACACATAAATGCGTATATCAAATACCCCCAAACTTATTATTTGCTAGTCCTCGAGCAAATTTATTATAGAAAGGAAAATCATTTGAACCCCTAGGTGGCCCTAGTGGCGGAGTATTGTCTCCGGAGGGTTTACCAGAGGTGTACCCACAAAATCTTTACTCCAGACCCTAGCTATATATCTACAACGAACCTTGGAAGTCACTAAATAATATCCTTGGTTGACATACTTATTGACTACAAGAGGAAGTACCCTGATGCGAAATTCCAATTGATATACACGAGTTTGCACTCAAGCATACTAAAATTCATATATAAGTGACAGAGCTCTACTCAGATAGTTGCACTATGGACATCATATTCGGAGTCAAACTAATCATATGGATAGATCAAGAAGATGGATATAGAAAAACACAGATGGTTTTGATGTTTACTAAGTGAACGGCGTTTCCCATATCTGTCTGAAGGCCTCCGCCAAAATAAACCTATCCTAATGGATTGAGATACTAGTCTGACTAATATCAACACACTGACATATACAAGGGTACCAGTGGTCGACTTTATTGAATTTATTCCTTTTGGTCAAATGGTCTGGTCTCAATTTTTTTTTTTTCAACTCTTTTTTTTTTTAACTTTTTTTTTTTTTTTCATGGTATCTCAATCACTCTAATTCACCCTAGCATTGGTAACAACTTGAATCGTGAGCCCCACCAAATCACTTAGAAACATATTTAAAAAGAGAAATAAAAACAGAAGTGAAAAGGACTCAACGAGATATGGTGAAACTATCGTGTTATTTCTAACACCTGAGCTCTGTGCTTTTATGAATAGACTCTTCTAGATGTTTCCATCTAATCAGATTGGTTCCTCAACTCCTATAACCAAAATGCTTCCATCCACTTAGATTGGTTAGTGCCATCCTAAATACGCCTAAATTTCTAGGCTCTGGAGTTTATTTATTGCAACTAAAAAGTTTCTCCCATACCCCCAAACTTAAATCTAACATTGTCCTAAATGTTCTAAAGATGAAACTAAAAGCATGAACAAGGAGAAACTGTTACCATTTGAAGCGAAAGAGTTAAGGAAAGATATTACCGTGTTGCATGAGCATGGGATACCTCCCAGGAAGTGGTAAGTTTAAAGTCTTCAGCCAGACTTAGAAAAGGATTGGTCAACTCGAACCTAACAGTCGAAATAACTGTGGGTCTTCAAAACCAAATAGAGCTGACCATAGGAAATTGCAGTGAACCAAGAAAGTGAACAAGACTAGCATGCCCTTACTTAGTTTCCTTATTAAGAAATTTATATCTAATTGTGGTTCAGGTTCAGGTTCTATGAAAGGGTCTAAATAGAAAATTTTCATTGGCTGCGTTTCTTCATAGGTGGGATCTGAATCATTAGGTCCTAGAGTCTGGAAAAACTCAAATATAATCTTAGAAGCGCACAATAATAACCTAAATAACTGAGGATCCTCTAAGTCAATAAGATTTGACTTACAATATTGACCAAAATGAGAGTAGTGGTCATTCTTAAGCAAATGTGTTGATTCTAATTTCCTAAAGCATTTAGGTTTAGTCTCACAACTTAATATTCGACACATTTGAAATATAAACGTTCCCACATTTGGAAGAAAACTATTTGGTGGGAAAACAAAGTCAATCTGGGTATCATAGCCTGGGAAAACCACATCAACCAGAGGATGGGTTTCTAACGACTGAACTTCTTCCTGGACATCATTAGGTTCGGGAAAACGAGAATGAAGGTAATCTTGTAAAATTGTCGAGGCAGAGATATCAATTCCTAAGTGTGGGGACTTTCTGAGAGTTAAAGGTAAGGCACTAGGGAAGTGATAATCACCCCCAAACTTAGAGTTTTCAGTGTCTCTAGATAGACCTCTAATTATTTCTTGAATTTCCGTATCTTCAGAGTCCTTCAAATATTCAAGAGATTCTTCTAAGTTATTATCAGGTAGTGCATCTTTACTCATCTCTACGGGTCTATCTTCTTCTTCCAAGACTATTGTTTCTAAGTCGCTAGACTCTAAAACAATATATTCGAAATGAACTCGTTCCTCTAAACCACTATCGGCTTCGTAATCAAAAGGAAAAACTACATCGTCTAAAACGGTGGTATCCCTAATCAAATCCTCGTCCTTTTGAATAGGTGAATAATCATAAAAATTATTTGGATTTGAACTAGAAATAATATAATCACTATACAGCTCAATTGGATTACTAGACTCCTGATCACTATGCCTACATATTTCAGATTCTTCATTACTGCTATCCTCATCATCATAGTACGGAGATGATTGAACCTTATCTAAATAAGTAGTGTCTTTTATTCTAACCTCGTCCTCTAAATTAGGCAAATATTCACTATTTATATCAAGGGTAAAATTGGAAACACTATTTTGGAAATTTAGATCTTTTAGAGAAGTTCTATTATGGGTCTCTAACAAAAGCTTTTGGGCCGACTCACATGAATTCCTGACGTAATCTACGAAATCAGGTAAAGAAAGTTCACTCATTGCATTATTTTCGTCCATAACTAAGTTATTCATTTCAGCAAACTTACGTGTTGTCTCAGCTAACTTACGTGTTGACTCAAGTAAAGAGGAATTAACAGAATTTTTCTCGTATGACTGATGGTTGTGAGGATAGTGATTGGGCTCACCATGGTATGAACCATAACCTTGAAAAGTTTGGCGTTCCCAACCACTATTCCCACCATGGTAATAAAACTGATGATGTCCATATTCAAATTCAGGTCGATATTCATTGTATTGGCTTCTATCATACCAGTTCGACATTCTTAATTGCAAGGGAATTCTACAAAACCACAAACAAGGCCGACTGGACTCTACCAAAACAAACCTATAAAATCTAGCAAACAAAAACCATGATGGCTCCACTTAGATTGTTTCTAAACCAGCTTCTATCTTTCGAAAGGGAATTCGTTACAATTTAAGCAAACCCCTCTGGAATCAATCCGAGTCAAAGTAAGTTGAATTGAGGCGAGGGAAGATCAGTGGAGGTTTGATACCCAAGGCCTCACCGCTATCACAAGGTGGCGCAGTCACGCATTCAACTCACAGAAACCGTCATGAACTTTGGAGTGTACTTAAAGAGCAACCAATATTTCGAACGAGTTTCATATTAAGCTCGTTACCCTATCAGTCTCGTTCTATTCCAAATTTTAAGATTGGGTTCGCGTTAGGTTTCGTTTTCCTAAGGCGGGCAAGAAGGGAGCGGTGATGAAATCCGAACCCTTATCTTGTATTGGCCAG
The DNA here is from genome assembly GCF_003573695.1 of Papaver somniferum. Taxonomy (NCBI): domain Eukaryota; kingdom Viridiplantae; phylum Streptophyta; class Magnoliopsida; order Ranunculales; family Papaveraceae; genus Papaver; species Papaver somniferum. The sequence continues at coordinate 1,023,206 of NW_020647415.1, read as the reverse complement.
GTCTTTCCCTTTACTAGGAATTTAAAAACAGTCCAAATTCGTCCTCAATCAATGAATCACCTTAAGGAATACAGTAACTCGCTTACAGGAGATTCACGAGTGTTTCGATGGACTTAACTCCCGTACCAGACGGGGGATGAACCGTTGAAGTCGACTCGGGCCACGACTCCTATGTCATGTACAAACCCGAGGGGCCGAGAAGATATAGTAATCGTCGTCCTTCCCTGCACACAATTTATAATAAATTTTTTTTTTATAATAATACCCTTCCGTAGGGTTAAAAAAATAAAATAATAAAGTCCAATTGTCCAAAATAAAGTCCAAATAAAAAGTCCAAAAATTACAAAAATTATGAAAAATAAAGCCTATTTACAAATCCTGAAAAAAATTATGTCTTTTTTTTCTTCTCTTTTAGCTTTAAGATTTTTGTTCCCAAGTCCTTAGTATTCCACTTCGAACCTGTAAATCAAAGACATAAAAAGAAACGTAAAAAGGAACAAATAATAGTAAAAAATAAATAATAAAAACCTAAAAATTCTACCTAAGCACAAATACGCGTCGGCGGCGCCAAAATGATTAATGATTTAATGGGGGTTGTAGCAATGAGGTTCAAACTCTCGGACTTGTGAAGGAAATGGAATTTTTAGATTTAAAAATTATATACAAAAATATTGACAAATTGGTAGAGAGGTACTGGGACTAGGATTCCGCCAAATTCATTTCTTAAGGTTCAAATAATAATTCTTTTATCAATAATAGCTCGAAAAATATATTAAATATATCGAATCTAATTTATTTCCAAGATAGATTCTCAAAATATTAGGTGTAAATGTTAAGCATGGGACATCAAATCATCTAAGCTAAGCATGACCCATCAAATCAAATCACAACTAATTAATTTAAATCATAATTTCAATTAAAATTAATGCAAAAGTCATGAAAAGAATTAAATATAATTACCCAAGTGTGAAATAAGGCTTCCTTCATCGCCCCATTGTTGGGATTTAGCTTCTCATATTAATCATAATCTCAAAATACATGTATGTTGCTCAAAAGTTGATTAAAATGATAAAAATAAGTAAAACAGTGAATGTACGACCCACAGAAGGCGTCACAAAAAGAACGATACATATGAATTGCTGTAATAAATTACGACCCACACTCCGCTGTCGCTGTCACTGTTGAAGAACGACTGCTCTGGCAGGTCCGTTCTTCGTGTTCTTCATCATCATCAGCAGCAGCAGCAGAGTTTTGTTAAACTCTGATTTCGTCTTCTCTAGCTCTCCCTAGCTCCCAAAACTCTCGACACCCTTTCCCAAACTGTTTTTCCTTATATTTATAGTGAATTGGAGCCAAAAATACGACCATTGATTGCATATATTCTCCATTTAATCCAAATATTCTCGGCTGCCAATAATAACGAAAATTTCCAAAATTAACTCTATCACACGTTAGAATTGGTTCTGCACACTCCAATTCAGCTCTCCCACGCCTAGTAAGTCATCGAACGTCCCTTAGTCACTTCCATGCATATCCAAAACACACACAACAGCGTGTACAAGGTGTGTTCAGTCCGTGTAGCTCTGTTTTGAGCTCGAGAATCAAATCGATATTTCCATCCAATTCCGATCAAATTCGACACCCAAACTTTGTTCCTTATGCCAAATCACATCTTTCTGCCAATTTTAAGCGATTGAATCGCACTCTAACCCATTCATTTTGACAATCAAAATTCTGCCAGTTGAAAACTTCATTTCCCGCCAAAAACACAAATTCAAATTGTTGAAGAAGGTGCCCCTTATCCAGAGTGCTGGGGTGCGAATATCAATTGGGGTGGAAATAGTAATTTTTATTGGTTCCTCCAGGACATTTTTGGGACGCTTCCGGTGCATTTCTGGGGTGCCTACAGTACATTTCTCCGGGGTGTAAAACACTGCTTTTTGAGCCCATTTCGCCGCAAGGGATTATTTCTCTAAAATTTCCTACAAGAACACAAAATAACACAATAAGTACTTAATCGAGTCTAACAATACAGAAAATTGAGAACAAAATAGACACATAAATGCGTCTATCACCTAACATCAAAGAAAATGAAAACAGAACAAAAAAACTGACTTTCTAAAACCATAACTTTACCTGATGAGAATTGAAATCGAAAATAGGGTTATGAAGAAAAGGGATTTTGAAGATACGAAGAGAACTAGGGTTTGAGAAAACGGGTTTATAGACACATAACAAAAATAGGGTTTTGAGAACAGGGGTTTACGGATATAGAAGAGAAATAGGGTTTTGAATCACTTGTTAGTCAGGGTTTTTTCAATCTGAAATTATTTTCTGTTTTTGATTTTTCTTTTTGTCTCTGAGTTTTCTTTCCTGTGTAAGAACAAGTGACAGAAACGTAAAAGATAAAGGTGAGAGAGAAGAGATATATAGAGTCGATAGAAACGAGGATTCTCATCTGTCACCGTTGATCCATTTTGGCTCATCATCTAACCATTGGTTCTGGCGCGAAAAATCCCGCCAAAAACATGCATCATATAATCTTCTTTTCCTCATAGTCGTTTTACAACTCAAACAAAAGCTACCAGAGACCACCAAAAATTCGCCTTCATAAAACAACTAATATTGCAACAAGTTTAATTTTTTTTTTTTTTTTTTATAAAACAACTGTGAATGACAGCATGGGTAAGTACTTCAGCCCAATAACAGTTGTTTTTGAAAAGCCCAGGAAGTGGTAAAAGACAAATTATCCACTGGTGTGGTATTGAAATATCTCTTGGTAGTGATGGTTTATTTTTATCTCAACGAAAATATACCTTGGATATACTTTCTGAAAATGGACTTCTTGGAGCCAAACCAGGTTCTTCACCTATTAATCAACATCATCGTTTGACTCTATATGATGGACCTTTGTATTCAGATCCATCTCAGTATCGTCAACTTATTGGACGTTTGATTTATTTGACCATTACGCGTCCTGAATTGTGTTATTTAGTGCAAATATTGGCTTAATTCATGCAATCTCTTAGGGTTGCACATTGGGAAGATGCTCTTCGAGTTCTTCGTTATCTTAAAATTCATCCGGGTCAAGGGATTATTTTACGTAAGGACAATGCTCTTCAACTTATTGCCTAGTGTGACTCTGATTGGGCATCCTGCCACCTTAATCGTCGTTCTCTTACCGGTTATTTCATATTTTTGGGAGGCTCACCTATATTTTGGAATACAAAGAAGCAACACATTATATCGCGTTCTTCGGCTGAAGCTGAGTACCGTTCTATGGCTCATACTTGTAGTGAGCTCACTTGGCTCAAGGCGTCTTTGAAATCTCTTGGTGTGTCTCACTCTCAGCCTTTGCGTCTTTACTGTGACAGTCAATCCGTGCTTCATATTGCTGTTAATACTGTTTTTCATGAGCGAACCAAACACATTGAGATTGATTGTCACTATGTACGTGATCACGTTCAATCCGGTACTATTATCACTTCTCATGTTCGCACATCGGCTCAACTTGCAGATATCTTCACCAAAGCACTTTGACGTCCTCAGTTTGAGCTTTTTCTTCACAAGTTGGGCATTCGTGATCTCCATGCTCCAACTTGAAGGGGAGTATTAAGGGATTTGCATGTATATTATTGTATATACGAGAGTTAAATTAGAATCTTGTATGTTAGGAAAGATATTAATTTAGCAAAATCTTTTCACCATATTTGTAAAGGTGTATTAGGTCTATTTAGACATAGGGATATCCTGCCTTGTACTCAAGCTTTTGGGAATATCCTGCCAAAATCTTCATCTTCTTACATTGTCGTTACAGATTGTCTTATTTATAGGAATAAAAATACTAGCAGCTTGGTGAAGAATATTGATACGATCATCTTAATATTGTTCAACAAACTATACTGTTCTACCCAAAACTTTTTTTTTTGCTCAGTAAAGATAAAAATTTATAAATCAAAATAAAGCTCTATAAAAATGTAGAGACAAAAATAAAAAAAAACACAAAATTGGTTAAAAAGACCAAAATCAATAATTCCTGGGAGAAAAAGACATCTAGATTTTGATACTATTTAAATGGACAAAAATATAAAAATAGCCAGGATGTAACCAGTTTCATCCTACCCATTTTTAAATACTTTTTCTTATTTTTAAATTACATCAGGATGCATCCAGTTTCATCCTCGCTATTTTTTAAGTTTAAGCCAGGATGAATCCAGTTTCATCCTTGCTATATTTTTTTGTGTCCATTTCACCCATACTAATTTTTACTCGTCCATTAGAACCATGTTTTAAAAATATTTGGACAAATGACCCATTTTCCGAAAAAAAAGGGAAAGGAAATCCCAAAATATCTCAAAGGAGAAGGAAAAAGCTTCACTGCCCAAAACTTGATTCTCCTATCCACACGGCTTATCATATGAACCATGATTTTGGGCATACCAAAATCTTACTAGGCATACAAAGGACTAGTCCTAACTTGGGTGACCTTATAAGGGGTACCCTATGGGTAGTTCAATTACCTATATGCCCTTAAATCTTTTAAATTACTAATCTATCCCTAACCCTAATACAAAAACCTATAATCTTTAATCCTAAAATCATTTTCATTCAACCGCTTATTCTTCTTCCTCCTCCATATCCGAACCCACCACTGTTTTTTTTTCATCGTATCATCGCGGAAATTTAATCGTCGATTCGTGAAAATTTAGTCGACGATTAAACTCGTCTATATAATGGGTCGTCGTAAGCCAGTATCTCGTTCTAATCGATCGATTGAAAAACCTATTGAATAAGAAGAAGATTTAGAGAGTGAAGAACAAACTCAAAATCAACCACAAAATCAACCAGAAGAAGAGATTTAAGAAGAACCAACTCCGGAAATGAGAATAAGAAAGTGAGTTCTACAAACCCATCTCGTATTTGATGTTTTTGATTGGTATGATAGATTTAATTCGTCAAAAACGTGTTTGTGCGGCGGTTACAGTGTATGGTTCGACGTAAAAAAAAATTTAGATGTGCGCCGAGCTGTTCTTGAAACTGAACCCTGAAAGTGCATATTCCTGATGAAGTTGCAGAACAACGGGCTACAGGTTTTCACATTCCTGATGAAGATGATGTAATTTTCACCTAGATCGGATGGTGAGCCTCATGGTCAACCGATAATGAGACGACTCTACCATACTTGTGGCTTGGTTGTCGAAGTGTTTGTGCCGATTTGTGAAGCAACTCACGAACCTTTCTTTATTAGTTTCCAACACATCTTTGACCAAGTAAGTAATGATATCGAGGTAGGCGGTCTTCTAATTCCTAATAAGCATTTTAAAATTTTCTTCATAGACATCCTCGGTGATTGACCATATCAAAGCTTCCCATTCGCCTTGGAAACAAGCCCACAGCATCTCATTATGTTCATATGCTTTCAAGAGTTCCTTATTTTTCTTTACTCGTGTCTCCAACGGTAGATTAGCAATATTCTCTAGTTCTTTGAACTTAAGTGGTTGAATTATCGGTTGGCATTTTTTCCTCACATTGCACCATATGTGAAACGTACAAAGAAAATTGAATGCATCCGGAAATACCTTCTTAATAGCATACATCAACGATGAGTCTTGATCGGAAACGAACACTTTAGGAAGAGCACCCTCCTAGAAGATTAACTTCAATTGTTCTAACCCCCAAACATAACTCTCTTTCTTCTCGTTTTTCATGAAACAAAAATCCACGGTGAACAGTGCATTTGTCAAAGTATGCCCCACAATGTTCATCAACGAAATCTCATATTTATTAGTCTTGTACGTGAAATCTAATATAATAACTTGTGGGAAGCATAGAGACAATTGGGCGCATTCCGGTTGGGCAAGGAAAAAGTGTGTGACTTGACCGAAGTCATCCAACTTCTTTTGGCAAGCGTAGTTATTCTTCACCCCTAACCACATTACTTGTTGCATCACCATCCTACCTTGCAAATTGAGTCTTTTAATCTTTTGTCTTGCATTGTAGATAGTTTGCATAGTCGACTTGTTATTCTTGTTGTCCGCCTTCAATTTGCTAAGAATCCTAGAAGGTGGCAAACGTGCTCGTGTCATTTTATCCACTTCTAGCATCTCGTCGGGTTTGAGTCGCACTACTTTCGCATGTCCATGAAGGTATTTGGGACGTGGGTGGTTATGACGACAATCCATATTGTAAGACCCTAAAATATTTCTCCGGTTTAATCCAACCCATTATAGTTATAAGTCACAGCTATTTCACTTAAAATAACTCAAGAAACCAAAGTCGACAGTGTTTTGAACCCTATGAGTTTGGCCAAGTTACAAAATAGTGTTTTTATTGGGAGTTTGATAGCCTCAAGCATATGTATGTGTGCCAAAATAACTCCACATGTATCCCTCCACGCCATGGCACATCTGTCAACAATTGGAATGGCTTAGGGGCAGTTAAGTCTTTTCCGTGACTTATGATAAAAAAAAAATTAAATGGAAATAGAAAGGGTTTCCATGATTTCCTTTTTCTTCTTTCATGGTTCCTATTTTCTTCTTTGATTTCTCCTGATATTTTGTAAGGAAGGAACTTTAGAAAATTTGTTGAGATATCGAAGAGGTTGAGCTTGGAATTGATCAAGAATTATGCCTATGAATCTCCAGTGGAACGGGAAGAGGTATGTGAGCTTCATTTTTTCATCTGCTTAATCATACCCTAATTAATTCTAAGATGTTTTGATCAAAGTGGGTTTACATATTTGAAGTTTCATTGATTTTAAACGTTGGGTAGCTTGTAAACATGTAAAGTTTCATGTTTTGATAAGGTAATATAGAAATTCAATAATTTAGGGTTCTTGATGGAAATTAGGGATTTTGCATAATCTTGTGATTATTCTTTAATTTGTTTAAAAAAATACAACATGGGTTTGTGTTATTATCCAATTTCAACTAATGCATGTCTTAGCTTCAAGTTTAAACCTACTTAATCTACTTGATGGAAAATAGGGTTCATGATGGAAGACTGGGTGCTCATTATAGTTCATGTTCTTCTAGCAATTTATGAATTGGGTATGCTGCTAACTTACTTGATTCATGTCTAAAACGCTTTGTTTCATGTTTAACAAACTTGGGAAAGAAACTTGCATGGTTTGATTGTAGTTCAACTTTATAAACCCTAGCATGTATGTTTATGTTCTCCTAATATCTTGAGATCCAATGGTTGGATTATGTTGAAATTTGATTATGTCATACTTTATTACATGATATATGTAATGTACAATTTTCATAAGGATCGGATCACGTTTACTATTGTACAGATGACTCGAGCTATGACTGCGTTCACCAGGATTGAAATCCTGGGCAGTCTACTTACAATTAGCTTTTTGCATTTTCCGTATATCGGATGAAGCTCAGTTTTTAGTATGTTGTTTATTACTTTGTAGATTATTTACTGTAAAATTTCAAGAGGTTCCAATCAATTTAGGTACCTAAAAGCATTAGAAAATCGTGATTGAATTTTGTATGTCGGCAGTGAAGACAACCAGGTTGTGAGATGTGCATCTTTTAAATGAACCGTTAGAATAAGCTGAGAGTTTTACATGTAGTTGTACCCTGAGTTACCAGGACACTATAAATTTCAAGACAATCAGGTAAGAATTTCTACGGAAATACTTGAATGAATTATACTGCATTTTTTAAAATGGTAATCTTTTACTTTCTACTCGAGCCTTTTTATCTTGTTGGGTGGTCAACGGATTGAGACAACAACTTCGTGTGGTTTGTTCTTTATATTTTTATTAATGTCCAGTAGAATGAATTTCTAATTTGTTGCAACTATGTATGGATTGTTCTACTATATATATATGGGCACTTATGTGTTGCTCATTTTTAACTAGATTTTATGACGTGTGAGACCTTTCAAGTAAGATCCCCATGTTCCTAATATGTAGAGTGAAAATTCATTTTGGTTTGAGGCTATATAACAAAGCATTTTTCTTAAAGAAAAGTTCGTGGTTAGGCTAAATGTATTGTTATGATTCCGTCTATATGAGAATTACCTTTGAGACACATTTTTATTATTCAACATTACTGCAATGCACTTGTAGTGGAGATATTGATTTATGCTTGAGACTTTTTGGATGCTATTAGATTAGTCGTGAACTCACTGTACTAGACCTAGTGTAAAGTTTGGGGTAATTTTGAATAGTAATTATCTCTTCAGTTTATGTAGATGGGCCGAACTAGTTTGGATTCATGGGAATATTTTGAATGACGAAGATTTGTTCTTTTGTATGTCGGTTGCTGGCGGGTAGTCCCGATGCATATGAGTATTTTGTCTTTATCGTTCTAGATCAGGTATTTTTTTCTTTGTATCTTCAAAAGGGACTTAGTGTATCATGTTCTTGTTTTGTTAAGTAATGGCGTAGGCCGGACTGAATATAATAGAATATATAAGTGATGCAAAGAACTAGTATATAAGCGGTTTGCACATTTTTGAATGAATGTGTTTGGTTGTAGTATTTAAATTCAAGATTCTAAACTTGTTCATAGTTTCTAAATTTGAGTAGCTTCTCTGTTGATTGGGTAGCATCTCATAAGTCCATTAACTGAGTAGTCTCACTTAGAAAAATTATTGTGAGGCATTTTATTAAGCTCACTTGTGTTAGAATGCAGTTGTATTTCATTGGTTAAGGGTAGATTTAGCTAGGAAATTCACTATACATCTCTTGATTCTACAGAAATGTTATGCATAAATCACATACCAGGAGACAGGTTTGTGTATCAATTTGGTGTTATGCTCTATTTGGAATCAGTTTACCTGATAGATGATAAGAGATAGTTGCTACTATGGGTAGTTCATACTATCTAAATAAAAAAACGAACTACGGTCGTGCTTGATGCCTTCGAGAAACGGAGAGGGTACGTAGGCAGCCGCTATGCGGTTCAGCACCACTAGTCAAGATTATTCATATTGTCCGAAAAGGATTGGTTGCTGCCTTGCAGTTCATACCATCCATCCGGAGATGATTGTAACCTTGGCAGTGAGAGGTGGTTGCAGTCAATCCATGACTGTTCATATTACCTAGTGAAAATATGATTGTTGTCTCTTCAAGATAATTCATACCATCTGGTAACTGTACAACCCACAAGACGAGATGATTATTACCGTTTAAGGTAATTCATATCATCTGCCTCGGCTTGGGAGTTAGGCAATGGTTGTTATCGTATCGGGTCGCTTATACCATCTGAGGATAAATAATGGTTGGTGCATATGATGGAAGTTCATACCATCGATCTAGAGATGATTACTAACTCTTGGAGTAGTTCATATCATCTGAGAAAAGTTGTCTGTTGAGCTTGACCAAGTACTGTGAATTGTCAGGCCCGAAATGGCACCCCACCTACGGGTGACAACCCGGAAGACCGTTTGTTTGATAACGGTGGCTGGTATCGGACTACCCTGGCATTGAATTACCGTTTGTTTGATAACGGCGCGTTCTGTCAGGCCTTAATTGGCACCCCACCTACGGATGGCAACCCGGAAGATCGTTTGTTTGATAACGGTGGCTGGTATCGGACTACTCTGGCAAGAGACATTGCGACTTTACAGTAAAGATGATGTAAATCAATTATCGGTCTCGATGATCCTAAAATTGAAAAATATGTTCAGAGGAAATCATTTGCGAAATTATTGGTCGGTTTAAATGACCCTTAGAAAATTTGGTTTCTTTAGTGGCGTATCAGGAAGTTGTAGCTTGCCAAGCGGGTCGTAACCCGACCCGTTGGGAGCGAAAATTTTCTGATCCGTCACAGTTGGTATCAGAGCACTTTCGGTTCAATCGGGACTGTGCGCTTAGAACTCACCAACCTTCTACTCGTATTGTGACTACAAGTAAGTTTCTTTACTTCTTGTTTTATTTTGAACTTCGGAACGAAGTTCTTTTAAGGGGTTGATGATGTAAGACCCAAAAATCTTTCTCCGGTTTAATCCAACCCATTATAGTTATAAGTCATAGCTATTTCACTTAAAATAACTCAAGAAACCAAAGTCGAGAGTGTTTTCAATCCTATGAGTCTGCCCAAGTTACAAAATAGGGTTTTTATGGGGAATTTGATAGCCTCAAGCATATGTATGGGTGCCAAAATAACTCCACATGTATCCCTCCACGTCATGGCACATCTATCAACAATTGGAATGGCTTAGGGGCAGTTAAGTCTTTTCCGTGACTTATGATAAAAAGAAAATTAAATGGAAATAGAAGGGGTTTCCATGATTTCCCTTTTCTTCTTTCATGGTTCCTATTTTCTTCTTTGATTTCTCCTGAGATTTTGTAAGGAAGGAACTTTAGAAAATTTGTTGAGATATCGAAGAGGTTGATCTTGGAATTGATCAAGAATTATGCCTATGAATCTCCAATGGAAGGGGAAGAGGTATGTGAGATTCATTTTTCATCTACTTAATCATACCCTAATTAATTCTAAGATGTTTTGATCAAAGTGGGTTTACATATTTGAATTTTTATTGATTTTAAACGTTGGGTAGCTTGTAAACATGTAAAGTTTCATGTTTTGATAAGCTAATATGGAAATTCAATAATTTAGGGTTCTTGATGGAAATTGTGGATTTTGCATGATCTTGTGATTATTCTTTAATTTGTATAAAAAAATACAACATGATTTTGTGTTATTATCCAATTTCAACTAATGCATGTCTTAGCTTCAAGTTTAAACCTACTTAATCTACTTGATGGAAAATAGGGTTCATGATGGAAGACTGGGTGCTCGTTATAGTTCATGTTCTTCTACCAATTTATGAATTGGGTATGCTGCTACTTGATTCATGTATAAAATGCTTTGTTTCATGTTTAACAAACTTGGGAAAGAAACTTGCATGGTTTGATTGTAGTTCAACTTTATAAACCCTAGCATGTATGTTTATGTTATCCTAATATCTTGAGATCCAACGGTTGAATTATGTTGAAATTTTATTATGTCATACTTTATTACATGATATATGTAATGTACAATTTTCATAAGGATTGGATCACGTTTACTATTGTACAGATGACTCGAGCTATGACTGCGTTCACCAGGATTGAAATCCTGGGCAGTCTCCTTACAATTATCTTTTTGCATTTTCCGTACATAGGATGAAGCTCAGTATTTAGTATGTTGTTTATTACTTTATAGATAACTTACTGTAAAATTTCAAGAGGTTCCAATCAATTTAGGTACCTAAAAGCATTAGAAAATCGTGACTGAATTCTGTATGTCGGCAGTGAAAACAACCAGGTTGTGAGATGTGTTTCTTTTAAATTAACCGTTAGAATAGGCTAAGATTTTTACATGGAGTTGTGCACTGAGTTACCAGGACACTGTGTAAATTACAAGACAATCAGGTAAGAATTTCTACGGAAATACTTGAATGAATTAAACTGCATTTTGTAAAATGGGAATCTTTTACTTTCTACTCGAGCCTTTTTATCTTGTTGGGTGGTCAACGGATTGAGACAACAACTTCGTGTGGTTTGTTCTTTATATTTTTATTAATGTCCAGTAGAATGAATTTCTAATTTGTTGCAACTATGTATGGATTGTTCTACTATATATATATGGGCACTTATGTGTTGCTCATTTTTAACTAGATTTTATGACGTGTGAGACCTTTCAAGTAAGATCCCCATGTTCCTAATATGTAGAGTGAAAATTCATTTTGGTTTGAGGCTATATAACAAAGCATTTTTCTTAAAGAAAAGTTCGTGGTTAGGCTAAATGTATTGTTATGATTCCGTCCATATGAGAATTACCTTTGAGACACATTTTTATTATTCAACATTACTGCAATGCACTTGTCGTGGAGATATTGATTTATGCTTGAGACTTTTTGGATGCTATTAGATTAGTCGTGAACTCACTGTACTAGACCTAGTGTAAAGTTTGGGGTAATTTTGAATAGTAATTATCTCTTCAGTTTATGTAGATGGGCCGAACTAGTTCGGATTTATGGGAATATTTTGAATGACGAAGATTTGTTCTTTTGTATGTCGGTTTCTGGCGGGTAGTCCCGATGCATATGAACATGTTTGTCTTTATCGTTCTAGATCAGGGATTTTTTTCTTTGTATCTTCAAAAGGGACTTAGTGTATCATGTTCTTGTTTTGTTAAGTAATGGCGTAGGCCGGACTGAATATAATAGAATATATAAGTGATGCAGAGAACTAGTGTATGAGCGGTTTGCACATTTTTGAATGAATGTGTTTGGTTGTAGTATTTAAATTCAGGATTCTAAACTTGTTCATAGTTTCTAAATTTGGGTAGCTTCTCTGTTGATTAGGTAGCATCTCATAAGTCCATTAACTGAGTAGGCTCACTTAGACAATTTATTGTGAGGCATTTTATTAAGCTCACTTGTGTGAGAATGCAGTTGTATTTCATTGGTTAAGGGTAGATTTAGCTAGGCAATTCACTGTACATCTCTTGATTCTACAGAAATGTTATGCATAAATCACATACCAGAAGACAAGTTTGTGTATCAATTTGGTGTTATGCTCTATTTGGAATCAGTTTACCTGATAGATGATAAGAGATAGTTGCTATTATGGGTAGTTCATACTATCTAAATACAAAAACGAACTACGGTCGTGCTTGATCCCTTCGAGAAATGGAGAGGGTACGTAGGCATCCGCTATGCGGTTCAGCACCACTAGTCAAGATTATTCATATTGTCTGAAAAGGGTTGGTTGCTGCCTTGCAGTTCATACCATCCATTCGGAGATGATTGTAACCTTGGAAGTGAGAGGTGGTTGCAGTCAATCCATGACTGTTCATATTACCTAGTGAAAATATGATTGTTGTCTCTTCAAGATAATTCATACCATCTGGTAACTGTACAACCCATAAGACGAGATGCTTATTACCGTTTAAGGTAATTCATATCATGTGTCTCGGCTTGGGAGTTAGGCAATGGTTGTTATCGTATCAGGTCGCTTATACCATATGATGATAAATAATGGTTGGTGCATATGATGGAAGTTCATACCATCGATCTAGAGATGAATACTAACTTTTGGAGTAGTTCATATCATCTGAGAAAAGTTGTCTATTGATCTTGACCAAGTACTATGAATTGCCAGGCCAGAAATGGCACCCCACCTACGGGTGGAAACCCGGAAGACCGTTTGTTTGATAACGGTGGCTGGTATCGGACTACCATGGCATTGAATTACCGTTTGTTTGATAATAGCGCGTTCTGTCAGGCCTTAATTGGCACCCCACCTACGGGTGGCAACCCGGAAGACCGTTTGTTTGATAACGGTGGCTGGTATCGGACTACTCTGGAAAGAGACATTGCGTCTTTACAGTAAAGATGATGTAAATCAATTATCGGTCTCGATGATCCTAAAATCGAAAAATATGTTCAGAGGAACTCATTTGAGAAATTATTGGTCGGTTTAAATGATCCTTCGAAAATTTAGTTTCTTTAGTGGCGTATCAGGAAGTTGTAGCTTTCCAAGCGGGTCGTAACCCGACCCGCTGAGAGCGAAAATTTTCTGATCCGTCACACGTATCTTTATTCATTATCCAATATTGATCTTCTTTCTTCATGGTATTATTCTTGAGGTTGAAAACGATCTTGAAAGGGCAATTTCTTTTCTTCGTTTTCGTCCTATTCTTTCTCCAGGTCTTCCCAACATATACGGTACCCTATTTAACCTTGCTAGCGCCGGTTTCACTACGCTCACAAATCATTTCAAACCGATCCGATCGGCTTTGTTGTCCTTTAACTAGTACACAATTTACCTTCATCGCATGTTCCTTAAGCCAATCAATAACTTTGGGTTTAGTTTTCCATGTCTACGTTCATTCCAAAACAAATAATTTGTAAGAAAAACTTTGGAATATTCCGACAACATTAAGGTAAACAAAAAGTTCTAACATACCAAATCATTTTGGAAGTGATCCTTGGTATCCTCGTGAATCATGTATACTGGATCAGGTTGATTTTCCATGGGTCCAACCATGATCTACAAAGAATATCACAAGGTTAAATACTAGAAAAGAATTATAATAGCAAGGTTCGGCTCATTCGATAGTCATATTATGTGCTGGAACATGAACATTTACAGGTTTCGGCTTATACGATATTCTAAATATGTGCCGAACCACACTCAATATTTTAACCCAAAAATTAACAAATTTATGTTCGGCTCATACGATAATGAAATTATGTGCCGAACCTTAAACATTTAGAGGTTTCGGCTTATACACTATTATCAATATAAGCCGAACCATTAATTTTCTTATTCCGGGCTATGCAGGATGTTGTTCGGCTTACTATGAAACTTTCATATAAGCCGAACTAGTGTCTAGCAAAAGGGTGAGAATTGAAAATTATAGGTTCGACGCATGCTGTAAACATATTCAGTGAGCCGAACCGTTCATCATTTCGTTGATTTGGCTCATAGATGTGAGCCGAACCTCAACCTGGTTCGCCGAACCATGAAGCAAAAATCCAAACTTTTGATAATTTGTAGCTATAGAAGTGAGATTGAGCATAAGATAGAAGTGTACCTGTGTATTAGAAGCATTGGGTTCCTCATATATGTGCTCATCATCTGGATTTGGCTCATAAAAATCATCATCTTGAGTTTGTGTTTGAGTTTGAGCTTGAATTTTAGTTTGTGTAAAATCATTCTCATAATCTAAGAAATCAGCCATTTGGGAATCATTGTTGTAGTTGATATGTATTTTCGTAGCTTTTTAATATGAATTATGACCCTCCTCATCCTCCATTGAATCAAGAATAAAATTTTCACACTTTCTCCTTCTCTTTCTCTGCTTCTTAACCAAAACATTGATTTTTTTCCCACAAATTTTTTCATCTAAACAACCTTTATAATTCTGAAAATATCTTAATCACTAATCAAAATATTTAATCACTAATCTAGATTACTAACACTAATACGTAAAGGTTAGATTTGTCATTTAAAAAATTTTGGATTAAGGGGATATCTGATTTTTCTATTTCACAACCCTTTTTGTCTTTATCGAGTATGCCTTGAAACATTTTGGTATGCCCAGAAATCAGGGTTTCTATCATATTTGTTAACATACCAAGTCCCAGTGGACTTGTTCTGTTAGACATGTGCAAAACCAAGTCCACCCACCAGAAATCAAGGTTGTGGTGACTTAATCTTTTGTGAAGATATGAAAAGTGACAATAAGATTATTATTGTAACAGTTGGAATCACAAAAATGAACTTCTTGTGACACTAGCCATGAACGCGATATGTAGTGTTGTGGAGACATAAAGCCTTAAAAAACATGTGGCGCCGGCACCATAGACGTTTTCTCATGGAGTATACTATGAAGACCGTTCAGCTGAGCCGGAGCGTATTACAAGGTTCACAGATGACTCACGACCTTCATGTTTGTCATAGACATGTGGGCAGTTACCCCTGGCGAATTGTCATCAGCTTTTTTTTTTTTTTGATTCAAAAAGGGCAATATATTAAGGAGAAAAAGCAGTATTACCACAAAACAGTGGCAAAACAGCTGACAAGGTTACAAACTTTCAATCTAAGTTGAGATGAAAAAGAAACCAAAAGAAGGAAACACACAATTAATGAGATCCTAACACACCCTCCCAATTATACAAAACCATATTAAGAGAAATATTCTCAAAAGTATTTGTACCCATAGACCAGTTGAAAAGCAAAATCTTCACATCTTGCAGAAGGAGATCATAACTTTTGTAAACTCCTTGAAAAGTTCTTCTGTTACGCTCATTCCAAATTGTCCACCATATAGCAAAGGGGATTAAACCCCATAGTCTTCTTTTTAAGGAATTTCCTTTTTTTCTGCACCATTCCCACAAATTTGATTTTACATCTGAACTGAACACCCAATGAATCTTGAAACTTTTAAAAAAGAAGTTCCACAGCTTGCTTGTTTCCTCACAGTGCAGAAATAAATGAGCATTTGATTCTGGAGCTTTTTTGCATAAAATACAAGCATTTATCACAATTGAGTTTCTGATGGAATCAAGTGTAGGAGCTGCATTGTAACACAGGCACCAAGTAAAGAAAATAACCTTCATTGGAATTTTTGGATTCCAAATGCTCTTGTGAGGAAACCTGAGATAACCTTCATATTCTAAAGCCAAATAACAAGACTTCACTGAGAAAGAAGTCCCAGGAATCCATATTATAGTGTCATCTCCATTCTCAGCAATGTCAGGGTTGTTTATAAGCTGCAGTAAGTTTGCCACCATTTCTACTTCATCATTTATGAGCACCCTTGAGAAATTGAAATTCCAAGCTTGATTATCTTCAGTGAATTCCACCATTTCACAGATAGTAGCATTTTTTTTCTGGAAAGCCTATAAAGAGTAGGAAATAGATAAGCCAGATTGTAATGCCCTACCCATTTTTCCAACCAGAAAAGCACTCTATTGCCACTGTTTACAATTACTTTTGAATTTTGCTGAACAAGTGGATTAGATTTTAAGATCCCAGACCAAAGACTTTTCCCTACATAATTAGAGCAATCATTTGGAAGTAAAGCATCAACATGTCCTCCAAATTTCTGATGAATAATTGACCTCCATAGAGCTTTCCTTTCTTTCCCATATCTCCAACACCATTTGGCATGTAAAGCTTTGTTCATAAGCCTTAGCTTCTTAATGCCTACTCCCCCTCTTTCTTTTGGCAGATGAACACTTTTCCAACCCACCCAACTTCTTTTTTTGTTAGCATCAGAGGAACCCCATAAGAACTTCCTCATTATAGATACCATTTGTTTTTCTACAGAAGCAGGTAATTGAAAGAGAGATAAATAGTGAATGGGAAGGCTAGATAACACACCTTGAATGAGCATAAGTCTACCACCTTTTGTCAAGTATCTTCTTTGCCATGTGCCAAGCGTTTGTTGAAACTTAAGAAGGATTGATTCCCAAACAGTGACTGACTTAGATTTATTGCCCAAAGGAATGCCTAGATAGTTCAAAGGAAATTGAGCTTTAGGATAACCAAAAATTAAAGCACAAGAATCAGAATTTTGTGCATTCCCTACTGCCACCAGTGCACTCTTACTGAAATTCATTTTTAAACCAGAAACTAACTCAAAACCAATGAGAAGATTCTTGAGATTAGTTACTTGCTCCTCACTGTCATCTAAGAAAACAATAAAATCATCAGCAAATTGCAGATAAGTAATTTCCATTCCATCAATAGTTGGTTTAAAACCTTGCAAAACTTGCGAACTGTCATCAGCTGCCGACTTGAACTTTGTTTGTATTTTTATTTTGTCATGCTTCTCTTTAAATGATTTCAAAAAATCTCCTTAGTTGGCACCTAATCTCGTTTTTCACCGGCTCTTTGCAAGCATAGAGAGCCATAACCAAATTAGAATCTATCTCAGGGTGCTTACTCAGATCTTACTTACGTTTTTATCATTATTTTTTTGGTTCATATAATACCGTTGCAGTTGCTGACATATTCGACCAACAAACTGCTGATTCACAAAAATAAATTGAAAAAAAAAATAGGGATGAAAATTTAACTGTGCACTAGAAAATCGTGAAGCATATGAACACAACCGGGAAGAACAAGATCAAATTCATATTTTTGCCACTTTATTGAGGACTGATCTGATCTAGAGTTTTAGTTTATTATTCTAATTAATTAGTGAGATTAGAATATAATACAATGGGCATATTGACAAAAAAAAATGAAAAAAATGAGAAGAAGATTACTGGGAGGAGAATCAAGTGTGTCTTGATGTGATTTGCGGGAGTGTGCCGCCATTTCACTTGTGCTTTTTTGTGTCCTTCTTTCCAGACATTTCGAGCGTCACATCATGCGGTACACCAGCAGTGCTTACTTACACGGTGTGTGGTGTTCTCGGCGAACTTGAAGTTCAAAAGAATGAAGCAGGCTTTTTAAAGAATGATGTAATGAGCTTGAAAACGACTTGATGATCCTAAATCAAACTCGACAAATTTGGAAAAATATTATAAACATAATTGGAAAGTGAAAAAATTTGTTAGAATCTGAAAATATCTTGTATAAGTATAGGTATTCATGAAAATTCATGTTAGGGTTATTTCAATATCTCATGACTAATGTAAAAATCACACTAGAGCCGCAGATATTTCATAAAACTTAAAAAAAAAGAAAGAAAGGGAGCATAATATTAAACTAGATTGCCAACTGGTGTTATTTTATGTTATTTCCATTTCTCTTTCTAGTGTTCATTTATCTCAACATGCACAACCTAATCCGTATCATAAATTTGCAGCAATTTTCTGCAGAACTCATCATTACAAACGGCACGCTTGGCTCGTTTCAGTGTGTGCCGTGCTGTGCCGGCATGATTACATCGCTGGGCAGGTTGGTGGATCAGATCACCTACTATTAGATTTTAGCTTATTCAGTTGTATCTTTAAGAAACGCTCATCGAACAAAATATTAATCGAGATTTCAAATACCCATCAATCATCAACTCTTACAATATACTCGGGTACTCCGATCAAAGTAATTTTCATTCAGGTACTTCACCAAGAAACGCTAGTGATCGATCCACATGAAAATATCACCAGCAGACGATTTCACTACAACTATTAATGTCATTTCTGAATATGATCAGCACAAGAAGGCACTACTGGAATACATTGAAGAAGTTACGACTAATGCCGAAGAAATTCAAAAGAGAGTTCTCTCTGAAATACTATCTCGGAATAAAAACGTGGAGTACTTGCAACGGAAAGGTTTAGATGGTCACACAGATGGTGAGACCTTTAAGAAGATGCTGCCCGTTATCACTTATGAAGATCTCAAACCCGACATTGATCGTATAATCTCTAATGGTAATACATCCTCACCCCCCATTCTCTGTGACCAACCCATTTCCATGTTATTTTGTAGCTCAGGAACTTCATCTGGAGTGAGGAAAAGAATACCAGTGACAGAAGAAGATGCTGAACGAAGATATTTCTTTCGAAGCCTTGTCATGCCCATAGTAGATCAACATATTCCAGGTCTAGACAAAGGGAAAGTAATGTATATAATGATCAGTGTGCCTCAAGACATGACACCAGGAGGAATAGGACTTTCTTATTCAAGTACAGCCTTCTACAAGACATCATATTTTAAGGATAGATCCGACAATAATCCGTACAACAGCTACACTTGTCCTATCGAAGCCATTCATTGTGAAGATTCATACCAGAGTATGTATTCTCAGGTGTTTTGTGGGCTGTACCAAAGCGATCAAGTTCATCGACTAGGCGCGCCTTTTGGTTCTGGTATGGTTTCAATCGTAAGGTTCATACAGGAAAACTGGACTTCTCTCTGCAATGATATTCGAAATGGAAGGATAGACAACAAGAAAATTACCGATCTGCTGGTGCGAAAGGCGGTCTCGAAATTACTCAGCATCAAACCCAATCCGAAACTTGCAAATTTGATTGAGACTGAATGCAAGAGGGATGAAACTTGGAAAGGGATCATGTCGAGGTTATGGCCCAATGCTAAATATATTGAGAGCGTTGTTACAGGAACCATGTCTCAGTATATCCCGTACATTGAATTTTACAGTAATAAACTCCCCATCGTTTGTGCTAGGTATGCTTGTTCTGAAGCCTACTGTGGAATAAACCTTAACCCTCTATGTCAACCCGATCAAGTGTCCTACACCCTTATCCCCACAATGGCCTATTTTGAGTTCTTGCCAATACTTAGCGACCAACATGATCAACAAGAGGTAGTCGATCTCACTGCTGTCAAGCTCGGAAATGAATATGAGCTCGTTATCACAACTTATACCGGTAAGTGCCAAGATTATTTATTAAGATAATTATGATCATACAATAATTTTATTTTTCGTAATTGTTCCCATTGTATATACTTGTAGGACTTTATAGATACAGAGTTGGAGACGTCCTAAGAGTCGCTGGATTCAAGAACAATGCTCCTCAATTCAACTTCATGCGCAGAAATAACACACTTTTGAGCATTGATACTGAAAAGACAGACGAAGTTGAGCTACAGAATGCTGTGAATGTTGCTGCAAGACATCTCAAGAAATTCCTTAGTGCATCTCTTGTTGATTACACTAGTTTTGCTGATCATCATACAACTTCGTCAACTACTCCGGGCCATTACGTACTCTACTTTGAACTTGAGTGGGATAAGAACAATTTTTCAATCTTTCAGACGACGGTTATGGAGGAATGTTGTCTTTTACTTGAGGAAACCCTCGGAGCTGAATACCGTGAATGCCGGGTTGATAAGAAATTAATTGGACCTTTAGAGATAAAGATAGTGGAGACAGGAACCTTTGACAAGCTCATGGCCTACGCAGCAAAGGAGGGTTCTTCAGTTAACCAGTACAAGACACCTAGATGTGTGAAGCTTGCACCCATTGTCCAACTTCTCAACTCTAGAGTGGTTTCTAACTATTTCAGTCCCAAATCCCCACAAACTTCCGAAATATAGGTCTCTTTCCTACTTTCGGTCACAAAATGCGCAACGGTTATTAGTGGGTCATGATGCATCGGGTATTGCATTTATCTCTAACAAATTGTCATCAGCTGCAAACAAGAACTTTCTCTTTATTTGTTTATTTAATTTAATTTTGTCATGCTTCTCTTAGATTTCCAAATCTTTCCTTGCACCCCATTTCTTTTTTGGCCAGCTCTTTGCATATATAACCAAACTAAAATCCAGCTCAATGTGCCGTTACTCATTTTTTTGTTTTTTCTAAAGATTCGGTAATACATCAAAATGAGATGCCTTTGACAAGAACGATGAGATAGCATGAAGCAAACTATAGCTTGAATTAAGGAGGCTCATGTGAATACCCGAGATGTGTCTTTGGAAAAAGATAACAAAGAATCCAAATCTTAGACAGGGTCTTTGTTTTTACGTTTTTGTTTTCTTTTACTTTTACTGATCACAAACTCCCAAGGGGCAAATTCCCTGACAACCGTTGGGAATCTTGGTTGATGTATGTTGGGGATGTAAAAAGGCATGGCCAAGATCTTTTTTTTTTTTTCTCTCAGTCAGATGTTGGTCTTGATACTAAACTTTTTACTGGACAAACTGATATTGGTATTAAGGTACTCTGGCTGGGTATGGTCCAGCTGAATCATTTTGTATTTTTCCAGTGCATTTTGAGTTCGTTGACGAGGCAACCTGAAAACTTAGTTTGAAAACCCTAATGATTCTAGTGTTTTACGATCTTTTAATTATATGTTTTGCTTTTTTTTTTCTTTTATTTCTGAAGATTTAATTATATGTTTTATTATTATTTATTATTTTTTTTTTCCGAAACTAAGTTTAAATAAGTAATTTGGCCACACCTACTTATAATTAATGCAACTGTAAGTTTCGAAACTAAGTTTAAATAATGTAATTTGGCCACACCTAGCCAAACCTAAAACAAAGTAATTAGGGCTTCCGTTTCAAAATAGTAATTAGGGTTTCTTACTGCTTTATATATATATATATTAGGTACCACCCCGGCCTACGGCCGGGGCTCAACCTTTTTTCGATTTTTTGTTGTTGTTTGGGACTTGCGATCCTAGTGTTTTTTGATCAAGCCCCCGCCGAGGTCTCCTATGCAAATTCCAGTATTTTGTTGGTCGGGTCAAGTTAGTCGGGACCTACAGTCCCGGCCGTGGTCCCCTACGCAAATTCCAGTATTTTATTGGTCGTGTCAAATTAGCCGGGGCTGATGGCCCTGGCCGTAGTCCCCTACGCAAATTCTTGTATTTTGTTGGTCTGGGCAAATTAGTCGGGGCCTGCAACCCCGGCCGTAATCCCCTAAGCAAATTCCGGTATTTTGTTGGTCGGGCCAAATTAGCAGGGACTTGCATCCCCTGTCGTAGTCCCCTACGCAAATTCCGGCCTACGACCGGGGTTCAACCATTTTTGATTTTTTTTTTTGTTGTTTGGTCCCTTATGCAAACTCTAGTATTTTGTTTGTCGTGTCAAATTAGTCGGGGCTGTAGAGCAAATTCCGGTATTTTGTTGATGGGTCAAATTAATCGGGGCTTACAGCCCCGGCCATGGTCCCCTACACAAATTGCATTATTTTGTTTGTCGGGTCAAATTAGTTGTAGTCCCCTACGCAAATTCTGGTATTTTGTTAATGGTATCAAATTAGTCGGGGCCTACAACCCCGGCCGTAGTCCTTTACGTGAATTTCAGTATTTTGTTGGTCGGTCAAATTAGCTAGGACCCACAGCCCTGTCGTAGTCTTGTAAATATCTGACGTTACCGTATGGCCCGTATCTGATCGACTATATATCCCAAATATTGATGCTCAATATTAATAGGATGCTTCAAAAAAAAAGGATAAAAAAACTATCAATCCCGAGAAGAAAAGTCTAAGTCCAAATCTTAACCACGCTGAAAAAGGAAATTAATTTTTTCTTACTGTTTGTACCCTGCTCACAAAAAAGAAAAATCAAACGAGTCCCACTCGTTTTTGTTTTGCGCTTTCACGCTTTGCTTTTTCTTTTTTGGTAGCTTAGACGTGTTAGGTCAGGTTAACTAATAAAGGCTCGTTACCTTGGTGGTCGGGCAGAGCCTATTTCAGAACCATGTCTAGCTTGAAATTAGCTTTGGTACGGGCCACGGCATAATCTATGTCGTCCAAAATAATTAAGTCTCAAGAGATCCTCAAGAGATCAGACGGACGTCTATATAAGACATATAATCAATCGATCCGCATCGTAGGATGATAAAATCGATGGTCGGATTTGTAAGGCTACACACAGAGCACTTCTTTTTATAATATAGATATATATATAGAGTACATATTTTTCAAGAGATTTAATGGAAGTTACCATCAGAAATCAGAGCAAACATATTTTTCTGGCTTAATTACCGATAGTCTCACTCTGAATCTTGCAGTGCAGAGGAGTATGCAAAATGTGGAAAACTCTGCGACCTAAACCTAAGATGGGTGTGCTTCACGTTAAGGAAATTAATTTTGAAGCGGACCAAAATAATGATGATAAAGTTAATACTAATCATGTCGATGAACAAGTACAACTCTGCTCTATCGGAACCCTTACTATAGACCACCGTTTATCGGCCTCCATAAGTTTCATGGTTGGTTCTTGTAACGGTTTAGTTTGTTATGCCAAGATACAAACAAACCTTTAAATTTTTTGTAATGCATGTCTATAGTTGCAATCCTGTGATTAAAGAGCACATTGAACGTTCTCTTCTTTTTTAAACGTAACAAAGCAAGAAATTAACCATCTCTCTTTTTCTCCCTGAACAAGCAAAATTAAATATTCCTTGGACTAAAATTTCTGAAGTAGCACAAAAGTAGTACCATAAAAGAAAGAACAATAAGAGATGTCTACTGCCAAACAGTTGATCACAAAGTTGCAACAGCTGCCATGAACTCGGCATCATTCTCTAGAGCCTTCAATGTCTTAGCAGAAAGGCAAGCTTCATACTATCAGGAATAGGTCCAGGAGTTGATGTAATCTTCCCATCACGTTTGTTAACAATACCACTTCTCAACGCAATGGGTGTACCCCAACCGAAATTGTTCCCGTACATATCAAATCTTGGAGAACCCCCAGTTACCAATGTATACTGCGATGCCAATAAGTTTGACATCTTTTTCACTGTAGGTTTCTCAACCCATCCCTTCCAATGGCTTCGAATTGCTGCCCCGTCAAACGAAGTGACCAACTTGTTCAATAGTAAAGCTCCCAACTCAAACCCACCAACTTCTAGTAGTTCATGCACCTTAACAGTTGCATCGCCAGACACAGCCGAGTTTCCAAAGAAGGATTCAGGTGGCGGTGGATCTAACCTGCCTGTAGTTCCTATCGCTAAGCGATACCTAGTCTCCTCATTTGGATCTAAACACCTTGCTCGTACTACTGCAACCCAGACGTGAGCCAAAACCGCTTGTAAAGAGGAGATTGTAACATTTGCATGACCATCATCTTTTGCCGTCTTTGAGTTCGCCTTTTCTTTTAGTATTGCAATGTTTTCTCGAGTGAAGATAAAGACTCTTTCAAAAAGGGGAGGTGGACTTGTATCCTTCCCAAGACTGAAATGTGGATAAAGGGAATCGAATGGGTAGATCATTTTCTATGTCATTCATAAGACACAAACGATCAAAAACAGGGGGACGTGAGATGTGATGATCTGATGATGATGAGCCTTGTCTGGAGATCTCACACCACGAGTTAAAGAAATGCCAAAACGATTTTCCATCACAAACAGTATGATTTATACTGTATCCAATAAACAAACCATCGAGAAGTTCCGTTGCCTGTACCGAAAGCAACGGTTTGGATCGACCATCGTAGTTCACAGCATCATTGAGGCTGAAGAATGAGTTTTCAATATGGTGGGTACGTGGATCGAATCCATAATATCGGCTACTGTTATATTTTCTGAGGCATGGATGAATTCTGCACCAGTTGAATTGCAGTCTATATAGAAAGAGACGGTGTTATCATCATCATCATGTACTTTGACAGCAAGTCGACCTGCAAGAGGGTAAAAGTGGTCGAGCGTAGAGGCTAAAGACCTTTTAAGCTGAGTAATAATCATGCACTCCGTTTCTTCTTGTTTGTTTTGCGTTGGACGAGCAAAGAGGAGACCTCTTTGCATATATGGGAGTATTAAGGATTTTAGATCCCAGGGACCTAAATGAATTTTCTGATCACCATCTTTATGATTGTTAGTTGCTGGTAGGATTGTGATAGTGGATATGTATCGAACGTCATCATCCATCCTTTAATTAATTTCTCTTTTGTAATAACAGTTTGCTGTTTTCAAATGGCTGAATCCATGATTCTAGATATCGAGTCTCATAACATTTGAATGCAGGATGTAGTATGAATTTGTTAAAGTATAAGATCCAAACCATAGACATGTGGGCAGTTATCTCTAACGTATCATCAGCTGCCGACATGAACTTGGCTTTTATTTTTCGTTTGTCATGTTTCTCTTCAATTGATTTCCAAATCTTCCCTTAATTGGAACCTCATCTCGGTAACCAAATAAAAATCTAGCTCAACGTGCCGTTACTCCGTTCTTGGCAAAAAAAAGATAAAATAATTCGTCGACCTTGCAATATGATCTATTAGAAAAACCATGAAGGATGCCATCTCATGTGAATAGCAAAGATCTTCCTTTGGGAAAAGGGAACAAGGGATCCAAATCGTATCACTTAGACTAAAGAAGATGTTGATTTAAATTTTGCAGATTGGGGATTTATTTTATAATTCTAAAACAAAAATATCATAATTTTATTATTTAAATCATATTTAAGACTAGTCGTATCTGGGAGTATTTATTTTTTCAAAAATTCTTAGCCAAAAAAAAATTATTTTTTCTAAAATTCTCAACAAACCACACAAAAAAAATGCGTGAAAAAACTGCTAGACACAAAGTCTGTGAGACAAAAAGGGGATTCGGTTTTGACGTGGTTTCACTTCTTGGTCTGTTCAGAAGCACTCTTATTTTTTTCATCTAACTTCATAGTTCATAGTACCCTTGACCCTTGAGTAGGAAAAAGAAATAAGAGATTTAAGATGACTACTGCAGCTCTTGGTTCAGTGGTGGAGGAGATATATGATCGGTCAAAGAAGATCAAGGATTTTGAATCTCTCCCTCAGTTTTTCGTCCATCCACCTGAATCTCTCCCTTGTAACTGTAGGTTAAGGTCGATGATCAAGTTTGAAAAAGTCAAACTTGTTTGTGGTTAATCGGTGAAGTGTTTGAGTTAAACTCAAACTTGGAATGGTCGGCATGTTGTGGGTTTGGGATAACCCTAACTTGGTCGGTGTGTTAAATTTGGATTTATCCAAATTTAGTCGGTCAAGATATCTAATGTATTTACTTGATCCTAGAGTTTAGGACCTTAATAACTAAGTTAAGGAAACCCTATTCTTATAGGATAAGTTATATTACTCTTATAATATAAAAGGATGCATAGTCTATGAGTTTTAACAATGGAGTTCTTAAGGAAATTCTCATTAGAGATGTGAGAAATTCATCCCACCTCTTGGGGTGGTATGTGAGAGACCTAATGGTGGAAGAAGTACACTATTATGATGCTTATGGGATACTTATGGATGTTGGAAGATATGTCGTTATGGAGTATTCATGTGGAGATGTTGGTAAGACATCTTGTTGAGGAGAAGATCATCTTGGTGGTGCTGGATTAGATTATCGATGTTGAGCTAAAGGCGTCCATAGTAATCTATGTCAGGGTGTGCAGTGAAGATCATCTCGTTGTGATTGATAATGTGGTAAACATTATCTGTATGAGTGAAGAGACTACTTTGGATCTTATAGGATGATTGTGAGAGTTCTTGGTGTTTGGTCATGTTGTGGTGAGTCGATGGGTTGATTAGTCAATCAGGATGTGTAATTCTCAGTTGATTCTATATGAATAAAGAGGTTGTAGCCATTTTGGTGGTGTAGACAATATGCACACATCATGTATATTTTTGAACCACGTTAAATCCGTGAATACTTTATTTCTTGTTTCTTTGTTTATGACTTGCATATGTGTGGTTTTCTTTCTCTTCTTCTTATCCTAGATCATAATAAGGTTCATGGAACAATCCGAGAGATCAAATGTTTCTTGTTAGCTAATATGTTTCCGCAAGATTAGCACGTAGATGGCTCTGAACCCCAACAATTGGTATCAGAGCTTTAGGTTGGATAGAAGATTTGAAGAGAGAAGTTTTGGGTTTTACGGTGGTAGAAAATTTTGACGACAAAGGATTTGGTTTCATCAAGTATGTGAGGATTTGATGTTACAGCTTCTGAATATGCAGAGTTTGATGTTATCAAGTATGTGTATGATTTGATTTCGTCAATTTTGGAAAACAAAGCAAAGTAAAGCGTATTCCTAAAGGAATGGGGTTATATCAGGTGATCTGCATTCGATATGGTCAAGATGTATGGTCTTGATGTTTATGGTGCTCTACATTGGAGATTTGGCATTGATACTTATTGGAGCATAAACCCTATGCATGGCTTCAAGTAAGTTTATTTATTCTCTATACTTCGTACTATATTCTTGAACTGTTTGAAAGACGTGCGTAGATTGTTTTTCAATTAATTGGTGTTTGCTTGTAAAGACACAAGAAGGCAAGAGTATCGTAGTTGATATAAAAGTATTGTTTTGTATGTTTGTGGAAGTAAAGATGGAATATTAAGCATTGTCAAAGTCTCATTATTGTTCCAAACCAAGGGAAACAATAATTTAGTTATCAATCGTCATCAATTAGATCATGTTGCTGATTTTTTCTTTAACATGAAGTTGAAGAATACGAAGAGAAATTCATACTCGTTCTGCCTTAATTGTTTGTTACAGTAAGGATTTGGGAAATCTCTTAGTAGGTTTCTTTTTGGAAGTACTGATCGTTGGCCAGGGTTTGGTACGTTCTTGTTGTAAAAAGTTTGATTTTCAGTCTTAGTATTTGAAGCGTGTGTCTACAAATAAGTTTCAGGACATGGATCGTTGGATGAGATGTGATATTGTTTGTGGTGGAGCTATGGATTCTTATTATTTTCTAAGAAGCAGTTTGTCGACACAGTTTGTAGGGTTTGTTTGTCTGTGTTGAAGTTTGACATTGTGTCGGGTAGAACAATGTTTGGAATTTCTCTCGTATTGTTTCTGATAGAGAAGCTAGATAGTTTGTGTTCTTTTTATTCTTTCCGATGATGCTAATTCGAAGAGATTTTTGGTTATACACCATTTTAAGTCTAGCGGAGCTGGTTGAAGTGCAAGACCGTCGGAAGAAACAGGTTGGTGTACTTGTATTGCCGATACATTCCTACTTTGGTGAACACCCGTTATGAGGAATTAAAAAGGTATCGCTTGGACACTTCAAGAGCTTAAATAATTAAGATACAATACTATAATGTGTATGGTGGTGTGGATATGTAATCTAGCGCATACTACTTACGAGAAAACACGGTGCATTAATTTGAGAAGGGCTACAATTTCGGCGTGTTTTTTCTATCAACCTTTACTATCCACTGGCTACAGTTATTGAATTTAATTTCAATAGTGACAGAGCCTGTAGAGAGGAAGGTAGATATTTCTGTTGAGAAATTTGGTTCAGCAACGATATAGTTTCCGTCAAGTTATTTTCTTTACATATCATGACAAAATAAATACAACAGCGTCTTGAATTGATTGGAGCTTGAATAAGTTACCAAAGGTTTCAGATTATGGCTAGGTGTGATTGGGTATTTGTGTGAAGGACGAATTATCAAATTTTGAAATTTTGGTGTACGTTTCGGAGCAAGATTGGAAAAGGGATATGCACAAGAGAGAATGTGTGACAGTATGCATTGTATGAGGGTAACAATTAATTCTTAAACGATGGTCACAGTTCTATCCGAGTCCGATTGTGTTGTGGTTTGACTTCATGAAGTCGAAACTACATGCTTGCTTAAGAAATGGTAAAAGACTAGATTGCCAATTATGTCAAAGCCCATTGAGGTTGCTGAAGTGGTGTAGAAGATTGGTGTGTCAGCTATTAAAGTTTCTGTGAAGCTGTACACGTTTGGTTGTGAAGTATGTATATAGTGGTCGAAGATATGATGATATTTCATGGATGAGTAGAAATCAATTGGTGGTATATGGTCGTAGAATCATGATCCAATCGGATATAAGCTCGGTAAAGCAAGATTCATAGAGATGAGCTCGAGATTGGCACGCAGTGACAATGATCCGTGGATTGAATTTACTTGGTGCACAGTTAGAGTCATGATCAATATGCTTTGATACATACAAGATGGTTAGTTTATTGGAAGCTAACATGAAGGTTGGTTCATTATAAACTAACACAAAGTATCTCCTTAACTCGCTTTGAAGGACATGCTCGTGGAAAGAGCAAGTATGTGATCAGTTGTTTGAAAAAGCAATTGACTTGGCTGGAGTTTAGAGACAAAAATGAACATTGTGGTTCTGCTAAGGTAACGCTTAGGAAGACGCATGGTGGAAACTGTAGTAGTTTCATTTATTGATCGAGTAGTTACGGATGTCAACCCTAACGGATGTGGTGCGCAACTTGGAATTAGTGGCTCGGAATAGCGGAACATTAACTCAGATGGAGCAAGTCCAGTATAGACGGAGTTGTGTTAGTAGTATGGAACAAGTTCGAAGGTGGCAAAGTCTCAAGGACGCATAATGACTGTAACTTAGTTCGAAGGTAGCACATGGAAAGAGATCGTGTATGATCTGATTGAGTTGGTGCACAATACACCTATAATAATGCAAATCAATGTGCAGTTGTAAACATAAATGAGTAAGGTGTATTTTCTCAAGATGTTGCATAACAGGTGATCATATGATGATTGTTGATGAGATGGTCAAGATTTTTCTCCGTAGTGGAGATTTGTACAGTCACAGGTAGTTTGGATTGTTAAGTCTGAGTTGGTGCCGTTCAAGTTTGGTTTGTTATCTTCTGGTGGAGGTTCTATGGAACATTTTTTGTGAAATACATTTCGGTTTGATTCCAATTGAGGATATGTAGGCAATCAGTGATGGTGCAATCGATGTTCAGAAGATGGAGGGATAACAAATTGATCGTCTCATGCATGAATGCATGATCCGAGGTGGAGAATTGTGGGTTAAGGTCGATGATCAAGTTTGAAAAAGTCAAACTTGTTTGTGGTTAATCGGTGAAGTGTTTGAGTTAAACTCAAACTTGGAATGGTCGGCATGTTGTGGGTTTGGGATAACCCTAACTTGGTCGGTGTGTTAAATTTGGATTTATCCAAACTTAGTCGGTCAAGATATCTAATGTATTTACTTGATCCTAAAGTTTAGGACCTTAATAGCTAAGTTAAGGAAACCATATTCTTGTAGGATAAGTAATATTACTCTTATAAAATGAGGCATAGTCTATGAGTTTTAACAATGGAGTTCTCAAGGAAATTCTCATTAGAGATGTGAGGAATTCATCCCACCTCTTGGGGTGGTATGTGAGAGACCTAATGGTGGAAGGAGTACACTATTATGATGCTTATGGGATACTTATCGATGTTGGAAGATATGTCGTTATGGAGTATTCGTGTGGAGATGTTGGTAAGATATCTTGTTGAGTAGAAGATCATCTTGGTGGTGATGGATTAGATTATTGATGTAGAGCTAAAGGAGTCCATAGTAATCTATGTCAGAGTGTGCAAAGAAGATCATCTCGTTGTGATTGATAATGTGGTAAACATTATCTTGTATGAGTGAAGAGACTACTTTGGATATTATAGGATGCTTGTGAGAGTTCTTGGTGTTTGTTCATGTTGTGGTGAGTCGATGGGTTGATTAGTCAATCAGGATGTGTAATTCTCAGTTGATTATATAATGAATAAAGAGGTCGTAGCCGGTTTGGTGGATGCAGACAATATGCACACATCATGTATATTGTTGAACCACGTTAAATTCGTGAGTACTTTATTTCTTGTTTCTTTGTTTATGGCTTGCATATATGTGTTTATCTTTCTCTTCTTCTTATCATAGATCATATATAATATGTTTCCGCAAGATTAGCACGTAGATGGCTCTGAACCCCAAAAGTAACACCACCACCTCCAACTTACTCATGCCTAGCTATGAAATTCCAACTGTTGACATTTACCCTATAGATACTGATCGTCGACCAGTCATCGTTGATCAAATCAAGGATTCTTCGTGTTCGTGGGGTTTCTTTCGATTAATCAACCACAGAGTTCCTTTAAATTTCCTCAACCGTGCTATTTTGTCCATTAAAGCTTTTAATGAGCAATCAAATAAAGTCAAAGCGAAGTACTATTGCAGACAGAATGATCGAGGTATGACTTTCGCATCAAATTTTGATCTGTTCCAATCAAAGGCTGCCGGATGGAAAGACATGTTGAAGATGGGAATGGATCGCCTGGATTCCAACAGGTACCAGAGATATTAAGGAATGAATTGTTTGAGTTAGACCGACACATCGCAAGGCTAGAAGAGACTATAATGGAGATATTATGTGAAGGTTTGGGATTGGAGTGAGATAGGTTGAAAAATTTGACATGTTTAGGTGGAAGGCGTTTAGCAGGGCATTACTATCCATATTTTCCGGAACCAAATCGAACACTAGGAGCAAATTGTCACACAGATCTATCTGTGTTTACCGTATTGTTGCAAGATCAAATTGGAGGGTTACAAGTGAAGCATGGTGAAGATTGGGTTTATGTTAAACCCTTGGATGGAGCTCTTGTTATCAACATATGAGATATTCTTCAGGTTTGTTTACTATGGCTGTTAAAAAGATAATATAGATTTAACATTTCTTGTTGAAATAAGACCCTTCTCTGTTATGGTACTTCATGATTCTAAGTATTTAAACATAATTTTGATGATATATTTATTTTATACAAATAATGTCCAATGACAAGTATAAGAGTGTGGAGCATCGAGTGCTGGAAAATTCTTCTCGGGAACCAAGAATTTCGATAGCTATTTTCTTCAAACCAAGTCATAAGGATATCCTATATGGAACTTTTCCAGAGTTAATAACTCATCCGCAAAAACCAGCTCTTTATAAGAAGTTCACACTAGTGCTGGCAAACAAGCCAAAACCCGCGGGTTAACCCGGACCGGACCGGACTGTGAAAATCTGCGCTCGGCTTGGCTGGTTGTCTAAACAAGCCGGGTTAGGATTCGAGAAATACCGGCTTGTGAGAAAACGGGAAAATCCGGTCCGGACCGTAAACCAGCAGGTGCAACTCGTATACCCGTAGAACCCTCCCTCACTCTTACTTCTCCATTTTCCGCGTGCCCCTCACTCAAGCCACGTTTCCAACTCCATCGTATAAAATCGAAAAAGAAAAGGGTAAAACCCTAGCTGTCGCCCACCTCTTTCTTCTCCTTCTCCTTCACTGGCTACGATTCTTACTTTCTCTAGGTTTCTCAGTAGTGCACGAATCCAAATAAAATTTTCCAAGACTTTTCCTTACCTATTATACTCGGTAAGATCTGGTCGGTCTCTTTTCTGCTTCTGATTAATGTTGTCCTTGTTACGATTTTTTAATATGTTAGTGATGAGATTGAATGATTGATTATTTTTGCTTCTTTTTTGAATTTGGGTCTGCAGTCTACTACTTTTTCTTCTGATAAGGTAAGATTAGCTGGATATTGCACTATTTCTGAAGAACTTGAACTTTATCGTTTGGAAATTTTTCCTGAAACTGCCTATGAAGCTCCACAATTTCGGGAAGTTTTCTGATAAGATGGGTTTGGGTTTGTTGCTGGTGGTATTTGGTTCGATTTAGTGGTGGTGTTATTCAATTATTGGTTGTCATCAAAAGAAGATGAATTTGAGATGAGATCGATCGATGGGTTTGTTCGAATTGATACTCACTTGAAGCTGCTGCAACCGAGAGGAGAAAATGGGGGATCTGAACTGTTATTGATGATTGATATCGAGATTCAAGAGTTGTCTGCTGTGGGGGAGATTAAAGAAGGCTGAAAGGGTTTGGTGCTGAACAAAACAAGATGGGTTGTGATTGTATTGTAGAAAGAAGAAACAGGAAAGAAAGAGTTGGTCTTGGATCTGTTGAATGAAATTAAAGTGGTGAATGTTGTTGAACTTGGGGATTAGATGAATGATTAGAAAGCAGTTTGTCTCCCATTTTTGTCTTCCGTTATACAACATTTTCCCCTTCAGTCTTTTATTGTGTTCTGTAGAATCTGTGTTCGCTTCATTCTTGTTGTTGTATCTGCATTTCACTTCTGGGGTAAACTAGGTTTACTGTTTTAGAGGTTGCAAAAAGATATAATCCGTACTCATTTTATTTTTAATTATAATTAAGCTTTAATTTTTTTTTAATTAAACAAGCCGGGTAACCCGTGATCCCGCAAGTTTTACCCGTTACGGGCGCGGGTTGAAGAAATGACCACCCGTGAAGAATATCAACCCGCAGGTTTTGGCCCGTGCTAACCCGAACTCGTGTAAACCGTAACAAGCAATCCCTGGCCCGCCCGTTTGCCAGCTCTAGTTCACACTATAAGAACGTAGGATGAAATTTAGATCAAAAAGGTTGGATGGAAAGTCGTCTTTAGTAGATTACTTCTTGTTGTAAGTTGTACTTCAGTTAACTAAATCATTGTAATCGTTAACCAGTGGAAGTTCTTGATGACCTTATTTTGCATCAACACGTGTGTAGTTGCAAGAAAACCTGCAACCACATCCCAATGTATCTAAACAATAACCTAAACAATTATAATGAATTCTTTTATTGATTATCAGGATTTACAATTGGATAAAAAGGATTACAATGACTTTACTTGCTCTCCAAATAAACATTCTCTCTCATAGTTTTTGGTCTAACTCACACTAAAAGATCTCTTCCTCTATGTGATGACTTCTTTCCTTTATATAGGATTCCTCATAGTGGATGACATCTAAGAGACCCATTATATTCGGAATCACTGTGTGTTACATTCGCTCATGTATACTCACTCATTCTCGCAGAGCTTATTCTTCGCATAGATCATCACACTTTACTCGTGACTTTGCTGACATCATCTAATAAGTCACCTCAACTTCACTGTGTGCGATATCCCTCGCTTATGTTAGATAATCTTCACTTCGCATACTTATTGATATGTGCGATATACCACTCCCACATTTTTCCTCTTTTCATTTCGCTTATTCTATAGAGTGAGCGGTATGGGAAACCTCGATCCTATAATATCGCATAAGTTTGTCTTTTCACATTTTACCTTACCGACAATTTTCCGGAATTCAAGTTTATCTATTCACACGTGTCGATCCTTCTTCTTTTTACCGGCTCAAACCGTTTATAGTCGGTCATCTCTCCCATCTATTTATTGATTTCTTTCAGGAAGAATAACCTTTTCTTTTCTTCTCTTCTTCACTAAAATTTTCTTTCTTCCTCTGTTTGTTGCCGCTATTTTGCTTCCTTCCTGCTGCTGCTGTTCTTCTGCTACTGTTGCCATGGATAAAAATGCAAAGTTTGTTTTCCTCTTTCAAGATTTATCCTTTTATTCTTCTGATAATCATGATTCTTGATTATAACTGTTATCTTTTTAATTAACCCAATTCCCATACTTTTGCAGGAAAAACTCTTCTTCAAGCGCCCTCAGGATAACCGTTCAAAACTCTAATTCTTCTTCAAACGATATGAATAAAGAATCTCAGAAGAGGAAAGCTTCACACAACAAAGAAGTAAGAAATATCCAATTTTTACTAAACAATATTGTTGCCTCTATTTCTTATCTACTTTGTTTTTGCAGGCTTCCGATTGTGAGATAGGTGGGGGCAAGAAACCAAAGGCTAAGAAAGCTCGCAAGCCTACAATAATTAAGTCAAATCTTTCTACTTGGTTTTAATGTCGCAGACGTCACCCCTTTAACAACAATTCAAACTTCTGATACTAATGCCTCTATCACCACAATTCAAACTTCTGATGCGAATATTTCTGTCACCTTTGAAGAGCTTTTTCCTGGTGAAAAGGAAAGTGATGTTGATCAAAGGATAGAAGATGCCCCTATTATTGCCTCTTCAAATTCATTGGGTGTGAAACGGACTTCTTCTCCATTCATCCATACCGATTCACAACCAAATTCTGCTAATTTATCTGTCCCTACAGATTTCACTATTCTTTCTCCTCCTATATCCATCCCTTCTTCTTCATCTTATTATCTTTTATTAAATTCCCTTTCTCTTAGAAAAAAAGCTTGGGATAGTGTGAATTTCCCTTCTCAAACTCTATCCGACATCATCAACTCTACTCAATCCTCTACTAGTGACCCTTGCAAACTTCGCATTTGCTCTGCTCTGAATAAACTTCTGTGCGAATTTCCCTCTGATGGAGCTACAAGAGATGAGATCCATTCTCAAATTGATCCAAGTTTCCATACTATTCTAGATGTCTTGGTAAGTGACTTTTTTCATGTTTTTGCTTAACTTTAATATCTTAACTTCTTATCCTTATCTTCTTTCTTCTTTAGGATTCTCATCGTCGAATGATTCTTGTCGAAGGGCGTTTTGAATCTAGTTGCTCTCAATAGGAACTTTTGCAACAAAATGCTTCCTTGGAGAAGGAAGTCAATAGATTGAAAGTAGAACTTCAAGCGGTCCAGAAGCAGAGGGGAGAACTTCAAGTTGCAAATCTTGATGCTGACAACCTTCGCAACCAAAACCAAGAACTTAGGGGTAACTTTTTCTCCTTTACATATTATACCCTACGATATATTTCTTCTCTTACCAACATTCCTTAAATTTCTTCGTGCATTTATTAAGATTTAAACCAGCAACGAGTTTTGGAGAGATATACTTTTCAATTTCTTGCTGAGGATACTCAAGCGAATAACGAGAAGTTGTAGACTCAGTTGAGCAGATTAATAATGTAACCCATGAAAATAACCATCTCATTCAAGAAATTGAAGTATTAAATAGTCAAATATCCCACTTTTCTAAATTATCACGTAATGCTGATCTAATTCATGAAACATTGTTTAAAGAAAATCATACCCTTTCTAGGGAGAAGCATTCTTTCTTAAGCAAAGAAGCAATTTTTTTTCGCACCAATACTCAATTATTTAGAAAATAAATGAAGATCTAGCGCGAGCTCTTTGTTCACTTGAAGTACATCATGAAACATCGCTTAAGGAATTAAAGACCCAGAATGAAAAAATCATTCAAAGTAAAATAAGTTTGACTGTGAAGAAGAATCAGCTTCAAGAACAATATAATAAATTAAGGCACTCTCATGATGCTCTTAAGAAAAAGAATAAGTCTCTCTCTGCTGATGAAAAGAAGATTCGTTCCTGTCTTAATGGTTCAAGCTATAGAAAGTATGAAGAATAACACCCTTCTCCTTTCTAAATTATGTGAAGGTAGTCAGCTAGAGTTAACTGCCTTGTTACTGTTTAACTATTTCTTTGAACTTCATTAGTGCGAGCTTTATTTCCAATTTTGATAGTTTATCATTTTTCGCAGATTCTGAAAGGTCACACCAATCTACTATTGCTCAGTTGAGGTCTGATTTATCCAAAGTTCAGAAAGAGCATATGAACCTGGAAGCATCTCATGCGAACCTTGAATTTTTTTTTCTGCTTCTCGAGACAGAGCGCGAAGAATACTCGTACATCAAAAATCTTTTTTAGAGATCAATGCTAGAAACCTTGAAAGATGAGTTATTCGCAAGGATCATGCTAGTGCTCAATCTGTAGTTAATTGAATTCTTCTAAGCAACTCTCTTCCTGCGGTAAAGATTCCTCCTCTTAATGTAAGCGAAGATGAAGAGTACCCTGAAACGGATAGTGACTATGAACTTGTGAGCGATGATGAGAAGGATCAAGAGGATGAAGAGGATCAAATTGAGAAGTACAAGTATGTTGATAAGACTAATGCTGAAACTGAGAATCCTAGACCCAATACTGATGCTGAAAAGTCTTTGGTCGAACAAGATGTAGCTGCTGAACATGTTTAATTTTCTTTTCATCCAGTATTTCCCTTCTTTGTTTTGATACTCTTTAAACTTGTTTGTTACAAGGAAGATAATATTTTATTACTTCAATTCCCATACTTGCCTCTTATTATATTTCTTGTATGAAACAAGTGTGCGATCTAATGAATTTTGAGTCTCCTGCAAAACAATCGTTAGTTTGTATATATTCTTTCTCATGAGGTCTTATTTTTCCTTCCTATGTAAATGTCTTATCTTTCCCTATTTCGGTGCGATGAGATCGCAGGCGGTCTTTACACTGTAGTTTATCGACCTATTGATATCATCTTATCCTTTTCTTGTATTATTTCGTCTTCAGG
The DNA here is from genome assembly GCF_003573695.1 of Papaver somniferum. Lineage (NCBI taxonomy): Eukaryota > Viridiplantae > Streptophyta > Magnoliopsida > Ranunculales > Papaveraceae > Papaver > Papaver somniferum. The sequence continues at coordinate 986,393 of NW_020647415.1, read as the reverse complement.
TTTTATCGCATAAATATGATAAGTCTTAATACTCCCTTGAGTAAAGAGTCTTATGACATTTACGTCTTTTGACACAATTCAGCTCCCTAATGGAAGGTGACGTCCTTATCTTCCCCCTGATTTCCCCTTCAAGGAAGCTTACCTCTACCGGGTTAAGGTTATGGCTCTTCCCATCCGGTTAATTCAACAACCAATTGATTTCGCAGTCTCACACCCCACTACCGATGAGGTTTATGGTTGCGATATCGCACCCTAAGTGGGGTATCTTCAGACTGGGTGCATCATAGTCAGGACTTGTCAAGAGTGGCAAGGTACGCTCCAGACACCCCAGGCACTTTTTGACTCAACCGTGTACCTCGGCGCCCTGATCGAGTTTCTGTCCTCAGGAGAGACTTTCTCACCTGAGTCTCTCAATCTAAGATTATTATCTTATACTGAAAATTTAAGGTACCTCTCCCGGATGGGCATTTTCGTTTGTTCTCACCCCAAATATCCATGACTCAAGTTCTAGGGTCGGTATAGCTTTCCCTTGAGTCATGCTTTCTAGGTTCTCCGACTATGACGTGCTATAGGTCTTACTTTTTGCCTCTTGCATGCATACGAACTAGGTTGCACGCCACATTCGAATTCCTAGTCTATCTGATTAAAATCATTTTTGGTGCCTTTTATTAAGGTCTTATTTTGAGGACTTATGTTTGCCTTTTTCTTAAAATAAATTCTTAAATATGAGCGAAATTTTCAAACTTCTTTATTGAATCAAATATTATATCCCTGTTCAAAGATGAGGATTCATATTGTAAACTTGGCACATGTGTTAACTTGTGTGATGAATTTCGCAAACTTTTATGGATAATATTTCTTCAAAAATTGTCTATTCCAAGGGCGATCTAATCTTCGACCTGTATCCCGCCCTTCTGTATCCATTAACTCATGAGCTCCATTTCCAACTATCCTTTTTATTATATAGGGTCCATCCCATTTATTTTCCAATTTCCCGTCTCCCCCTCTCTGATAAACTAGGATTTCTCGCAACACCAATTCTCCTGGTTGAAATTCTCTTATCTTAACACGTTTATTATATTCTCGAGCTAATATCTTTTGATAATGTGTTGCAGCACTACCTCTTTTTCTTCTTCTAAGTCATCAAGTTTTGTTAGAATTAGATCTGCACTTAGATTCTTCTCCAAATCTTCTTTCTTTGTTGTTGGAATGATAACTTTTGTTGGTAACACTGCCTCTACCCCATATGTTAAACAGAAAGGTGACATTCATGTTGCTTATTTCCTTGTTGTCCTGTAAGCCCATATTACAATATGTACTTGTTCGCACCATCTTTTGTTGTGCCCTTCTAACTTCTTCTTCAAGTTGTCTGCGATTGTTTTATTTGTTGCTTCTACTTGTCCATTACTTTGTGGATATAATTATAAAGGAGTAGACTTTACGCTTTGAATTTTGAACGCATTAAGTAACATTCACTAGTGGAAAATGGAAGTTAAACCACTTCCAGTACTAGATGTATTATCGTTAAAAACGACTGTGTCCATCAGCTCTAATATATGAGTGGTTTTCTCCAAAATGACTGTGTCTCACAGACATTGAAATCTTTAAAAAAAAACGAGTTCCTTTCACAGTGCAATTATTAACTCTGATAGACACAGTGGTTTAGTTTGATTATATTTCACAAAAAAAAGGATTTGATTCAGCTGGATCTAAACCTGATTCAGTTGAATCTTAACCTGGGTCAGATCTATATTGGATTAACAATGAGTCCATAACTGAATTTTACAAAACTTAATTGATAATGACTTCAAATTGAATTTGTATGAAAATGAGTTCTCAATTACAACTTTTACAATCTTCCAAATCTGAAAATTTCAACACTAAGCAAAAAGAAAGTTCAACCTGTAGATATTCCTTTGACAAACTTAACAAACCAACTTCAGAATCTTCCAACAAGTTAGCAGCTGCTTATTACCAACAAGACTTCGCTTCGTAGCAAACTTAGCTCTATTCATGTCCTTTACTCTAGCCTTAAACTACAAATAAAAACCAAGAGTATATCAATTAAAAACCGCAAAATGAAAAAGAGATGAGGAAGAAAACTCAAATAAGCACATGAAGAATAGAACTGCAATACCTGGATACTTGTTAAATGAGGTGTTTCTGAGTGATAATCAGTTGACATTTCATAACACATCAGTAGTTTGATCATTTAACAATATCTGCACCAATGAGTTCACCTACAAAGAAGAGAACTTATATTAGTTTTCGACCAAGAAGAAGATTAAAAAACCACATTCACAAAAAAAAATAAAAATAATAAATAAGACATTTTATCAGCTTCTTTACCAAGAAATTTATTCCCATGCATTTAAATTGACATTTAGATGAACTCTGCAGAACTTATACTCTGGAGAGCATATTTGATTAACATAATTGATGTCAATAAACAACAAGCCACGTGGATCGACACTATCAGCATGGCATCATTAAGAGTGAGAGACAAATAGGGTGTACGGGATTCCAAGGAGTACTAAAGATAATATGATTCGACATTATTTCAAATTTCCAATAGTCCAGTATATGCCATCACTTTGAAATCATGAACTAGGGAATACTTTTTCCATTCTCATACTCATAAAGACAAATATTAAGATACATATTTATTATATTTATTACTAGATACTTTTTGGGGAGAGATTTACCTTACTTGAGCTAGCTATTAGATTAGGAATTTTCGACAACCTTAAGATCTGTTGGTAAAGCTTGTTTTCTGTAACCTGAAAATCAATAAAGAAATCTCAGTAATTTATCTTACCAAGTACTGGGGTATAAACTGTAAAATCATTCAAAGACTGGTCTTTACAAACCATTAGAAGGACATGCAAAAAAACAGAGGATTCACATAAACCTATTTTGATCCATTTAAATATGGGTACTACTGTCGACGTCCTCAAGAAGTAAGCATTTTTTACGACTACAAAGTCTTTCAGGAAATTCACATGTCGAGCATCTCCAAATAAAACAATAAGGTTTAATATTCTTAGAGAAGGACAAAGATTCAGAAGTAGACCAAGCCTAGAATTTTGTAGTTAGGTCAACCATCCTAAGATGTTGTGATAAGGCTTACTGGCAAGAAAGACTACTTCAGTAAAACTTTGTACTATTAATCAGCAACAAAATAGAAAACTATAACATGCTACTCATATAGAACTGGTACAGGGCATAATGAAAAATAAGGTGCAACGGATGATACAAGGATTGTTACATATAATGGTTGGTGATGCTCTTGATTTGCTTCCTTGGAAGCAGTTCGCATATTCCTAGCTCCCTGTAAAACAGTATCAAGAGAATGTAATGCTTACAAGGCTGAGACCATCAAATCCTAAAGTAACAATAATAGTGGCATCTAAATTACAAGAATGAGCATTTATCTTATCACTGAACTTACACACTTAGTCTATTACTGATATATTACTTTTCATTTAGAGAGACTTTAGGCTTTGGAGAAACTTCGGCGGATGCACCAAGTATCCTGCATACAGTAGAAGCAAATTATTACAAACTTAACTGCTTAATTCAAATTATTAGGTCCTCAAAACAGGATAGTGGTGACAAGATGTGAACCATATACCATACCTGCATGTTATAGGCATATCCAGAGGATCGGCATCCTCACATAAAATACGTGGGATGAAACCATAGTTCTAAAGCTACGTGGCTATAGGTAGAGTATATTGTCAACCTGCACAGAAAATTTCAATCTTCCAAATGATTTTTATGTCACAGGAAAACTCAAGTAGATAAGCTCACTTAAGACAAAAATACATTGATTTACCTTGATGAGCCCAGATTTTTTTGCGAGTTAATGTTTCACCTTGCTCCCTCTTGGAGTTTTTACCACCTGAAATTATTAGGAAAGTTATCAGTATAAGTTCGTTCACCTTGAACTGTCTTTATTGATAATAAACAGTTCCAACATCTTACGAAAAGGGTTGTTTGAGCTATATATGTACACATTTAATGAATTATCAAACCGGTGATAACCTTAAGGGTAATATGAAAACCAAATACTCGATACTTCACATTTCTAACATCGCAAGTAAAGCAAAGCATTACGAGTGACAATCTTAGGGATATTCTGGCACATGATGGGTTCACGAAAAAAAATTTCCTACCAAAAGAAAAATTTTAAATGCGAAAAAAGGAATAAGACGAAACTCTTATTCTTCAAAATGTTATGTATTCTTCCATTAAGGCATCTCTTGTAGCTTCGATGCCAAACACTTTGAATCTAGCTTTATTTATATGATGTCAAATGAGTAAACAAAGCAAAATCCACCTTACCGTTTCCGAAATTAAGAAAAACACCGTGTGCTAATTAGTATCTCACTACATCATAACAAGTGCGGTAACATTTTCCATTTCGAAGCACTCGTTGTAAACTACTACAATCGGAAAATTATGAAGTCTATATCACCGGGATTAATTTTTTGCACATTTTACAAGTACATCGCAGCTGCATCAATTTAACAAGTTCTCCAACTATAAAAAAAGTATGATTTCATCTTAAATATTTTAACAAACGTCAATCAACTAATTAAATTCGGTTAAAACTGAAGACTAAACAAAGGAGGATCAGTTAAGTCACTCACCCTGCAACTTTTATTAGTGTAGAATTACATGCAAACTTCAGTTCTGAACTTAGTCCAAGATCACACATCACTACCTCTGCATATGCTGAAACATTCAAAATAATTTTATGTTAGGGGATACCTCGCAAGTACCAAATCAAATGCATAACAAAATAGAAGGTAATTATACCTTAGATTAAATGATGCAAGAAACATATCGCCCCCCACAGGTGGTTCTCGTAGCCTAGAAGAGCAATCCAACAAGTTAGCAGGCTAATAAAAATCTAGCAACACAAATTGATGTAATGAGAAATACTTTTGGGAAAAAGAGACTAACTTGAGCAAAAGAGAGAGCAAATCATCAAACAAACCACATAACATTTACCATTACTGGCTATAAAACCATACACCCACAACCACCTAACAAGAAGCACCTCCACGACAACAACATAAAAATAAAATGGTAGGAAATCCCCATTCAAGCACAACTTTCATCCATTCAAGAAAACCCATAACTGAAAAAGATGAGAAAAACTGAAAACCAATATCAAAATTGAATGCCTACTAACTACATAAACAATTAAAATCAATAAAAATGCCCAAATCTACGAATTTGAACTCCAAATAAGAAAAAAATGTAAAATTAAGAGCCCTAATTTGACAAATTGAAATCAGAGGAAGCTATAATGTTTGTATACCTTAGAAGTTGTTTAAGCCGTTAATTCAAAACCCTTTTCAACGCCAACCAAACTGAAATAAAACATCAACTTATCAGCATCAGAAACCCTAAAACCCAAATCTGAGAATCAAAAATAGAAATTAAATAAAACCCTTATGTAAGTCTTTCCCAAAAATTTCTTTAAGAACCTTAGATTTCTTCATACTGATTCGGTTAAGAGAAATCTCAAAACTAGGTCTAAGAATTTCATTTGTGATAGATCTCTTTGAAGAAGAAGAGGAAACAAACCCTAATACTGATTTACAAGCGACTTACAGTTATGATTGAGAAAAATGACTAAACATGAAGAGTGTGAGAGATAGGTGGTGAGAGAGAAGCGAAGAAGCCGAAGAAGTGCAGACCGAGATAGAGATAAATATAGAGATAAGAGAGAGAGGATTATAAAAGTTGCTTTCTCTCTCGGACGTTTTTCAGGTCCATACAAGTTATTAGGGAGCTTTGCATTTTTACTCAAATACCCTCTAAGAAAACAATTGTTTGGAAGACAAGTTTTAATAAAACAACTGTGTCTCACAGCACCAATAGTTACATCTTCCCTGTAACAGTGGTTTTTGTGAATCCTAGGAAGTGATTAAAAATCTATATTCCACTAGTGATTTCTATATTCTCACCCTCAAACTGCTTTCCATTATCATATACCAACTGTACAGGAATACCAAATCTGCATATAATATTTTCAAAGATGAATGTGAATATGTCCTTATCACGAATGTGTTGAACTTCTTTTACTTCTGCCCATTTTGTAAAATAGTCTGTTGCGAAAATTAAATATCTCTTTTGTCCCGTTCCTGGTATAAATGGTCCAACAATATAGATTCCCCATTTCCCGAAGGGCCACGCATTTGTTGATGAATTTAGCATCGCTCTGGGTGCATATATCTCTTTGCCATGACGTTGACATTCTTCACATCTTCTTGAGACTTGTTTCGCATCCTCATGCATGTATGGCCAATAGTAGCCTTGTATCTTTGCTCTGTATGCGAGTGACATTCCTCCACTATGATTACCAGCATTTCCATAATGTAATGCCTTTAAAATTTATATTCCTTCATTTCTTGTAAGACATCTGAGCGAAGGTCCAAGGAATGATCTTCTATAAAGAATGACCTCCCTCAATTCATAATTCGTCGCACGACTTTTTAATTTGTGTGACTCTAACATTTTTCTTGGTACTTCTCCCTTCTCTAGGTATAAATGGATTTCGGTTCTCCAGTCTTTGTCTTCGCTCACACTTTCTTCTTTCATATCTTTTATTGTCATCACATATGTTTGTGTTGCTTCTCCTTTCTCTATAGATGGTAAAAAGAGTGCTTTTATTTTTATGTCCCTTGCAACTGGATCTATGAACATGGAGGGTATGAATGCCAATGCATTTGCGAGTCTATTATCCTTTCTGCCTATGTGTCTCCAACTTATTTTTGGAATTCGCGTTGCTAAATCCATAACCAACTGTTTGCATTTTTGCAAAGATGGTTCATTTATATTATATGTACCTTCTACTTGGCAAATTACCAGCTGTGAATCACTAGTTATTAGTGCATCTTCTGTCTTCATTTCAATTGCTAGCTTTAGCGCATGTACAACTGCCTCATACTCAGTCTCATTATTTGTGGATGCGAATCCAATCTGAATGAGTAAGCCATTTGTGCTCATGTTGGTGAGATGAATACAATACCAATACCATTCCCTTATCCATTGGATGACCCATAAACTAATATTTCCCATCTATTTGAATTACGATCAGTTAATAAGTCTTTAGGATTCCCGTGGTCTTCATCCACATCCATCATTTCTTCTACATATTCATCTTCTTCTAATGGAAACTCTGCGAGGAACTCTGCGATAACTTGAGACTTTGGTAAAGATAAAATCTCATAACCAATTTCATAATTTCCTAATTGTGCATTCCACCTTTCAACTCTCCCTGATCTTTTTGAGTTCTTCATTGTTGGTTCAATTGGTACCTTTGTTAACACCTTAATCTTATGAGCTTGAAAGTAAATGTGAAGCTTGAATGATGCATACACCAGTGAGAGAATTAACTTTTCAATCTTTGAATAAATTTTCTCTGCTGAGTTGTATGTTTTACTTATGTAATATATTGGTTTTTATATCCCTTCATCCGAGCGTAACGATACTGCACTTAATGCATGCGATGTTGATGCTAAATAGAGTAGAAATTCTTCTCTCGGCTTGGCCTTTTGCATAATTTCACCAAATAATTTTTTATGCTATGCAATGCTTTATCACATTCTTCCGTCCACTCAAATTTGGTCCCCTTCTTTAATATGCTAAAAAAGTGTTTACACTTATCCGAAGATCGTGAGATAAACCTTCCCAATGAGGATATCAATCCATTTAGCTTTTGAACATCTTTCACTGTTGCAGGGGGCGGCATATCTCTAACTGCTTGTACTTTTTCTGGATCAACTTTTATTCCCTTCTTGGACACCATGTAAACCAAGAATTTCCCTGATGATACACCGAAGACACATTTTTCTGGATTCACCTTGATATTGAACTTTCGCATCTGCACAAAGATTTCCCGAAAATCATCAACATGATCCTTCGCCTCTTTACTCTTAATTAACATGTCATCGACATAGACTTCTAATATGTCGCACCCGCATTCTTTAATCCAAATGGCATTTTCGTATAACAATTTAAACCTTTTGGTGCGAAAGAAGCAGTATGTTTGATTTAACCTTTATATCCATCCAACATTGAGACTTTATCATTTCCTGATGCTGATTCTACCATTTGAGGGATATCTGGTAAAGGGAAACTATCTTTCGGACACGCTTTATTTAAATCAGTGAAATCTACGTAGATTCGTATCCCGTAGTTCTTTTTTGGTACTACCACCATATTTTCTATCCATTCTGGATATTTCGCTTCCCTTATAATCCCTGCATCCAGCATCCTTTGCAACTCCGCTTCTATTTGTGGATGATAATCGATTGCGATCTTCCTTATTCTTTTCTTAAATGGCATTACATTCTTCTTAATGTTCAAATTATGACATGTGACAGACGGATCTATCCCTGGCATTTCCTCCATACTCCATGCGAAGATATCATTATATTATCGCAAGATATTTACCATTTTTTTTTCTTCTTCTTTATCCATTTTGGTTCCTATTTTTAATTGGCTCTTCTTCGGATCCAACATTTATTTCTTTCGTTGGTTCCACTGCGGTAAAATTTTCTTTTGGTTCTCCCATTGGTTTTGGTTCCTTAATCTTCTTAATATTTTCACCTTCCTTCGCTGGTGCTTCACCTGGTATTCCTTTTCCCTCTTTCGCTCTGATCATGTATATCCGAAACTCGTCCTCCTTTTTTAGTTCTTTTGCTTTTCTCCAGCGATCCTTTCGCTTCTTTACTCTCCCTTCATAATTTCTTACATCTATCTGACTGCAAATTTTAGCACTCGTTACATCTCCTTTAATTTCACCTATACCACTTGGGATTGGGAATCGGATGCACTGATGTAGTGTTGTTGCTACAACTTTTATCGTGTGCACCCATGGTCTTCCCAATAACATGTTGTATGGTGACTCTATATCAATCACACACAGTGTTATCTTTGTTACTACTTCTCCAAGTAATATTCGCATCGCAATTTCTCCTTTTGGTTTTGTGATTGCTTTATTGAATCCATTAAAATTGTAAGTTGGACGTGTCATCTCTGCATCTTCATATCCCATTGTTTTGAATGTGCGATAAAATAAGACATCAACTCCACTTCCTGTATCTATCAATGTTCTATCAACCGCCCATGTTTCTGATTTCTTCTTCATTACAATGTTTTGTCCTCGCTCAGTTGTGACTATAATTACCAACGGATCTGTCCTCTTTAAATTTTCTTCCGGAATTTCTTCTGCTGTAAGTGTAATCTTTACTTTTTCCCATTCTTTTAATGAAGATTCATTTTCCACTGTTTCCACCTTCCTTCCTTCATAATTTCGCTTGTGAATTCTACCTGTTATTCCTTCTTGAAAATCCGCATCAGATATTGATGTTTTAGTTATAGAATTACATTGTATATCTCTACCTATTCCTTGTATCGTTAGGATTCTTGCTTTTCCATAGATTCTTTATTATTCTTCTATACTTTTCCCCAATAGTTTCAGATCTACCTTTTGAAAATTTTTTAACTGATTAACAGGGTTTATCACCCAAAGCTGTTTCTAGCGCCAAAAATGTAGTTGCAAGAAAACCTACAACCACATCTTAATGTATCTAAACAATAACCTAAGAAATCATAATGAATTCTTTTATTGATTATCAGGATTTACAATTGGATACAAAGGATTACAATGACTTTACTTGCTCTCCAAATAAACTTTCTCTCTCCTAGTTTCTTGTCTAACTCACACTAAAAGATCTCTCCCTCTATGTGATGACTTCTTTCCTTTATATAGGATTCCTCATAGTGGATGACATCTAAGAGAACCATTATTTTCAGAATCACTATGCGTTACATTCGCTCATGTATACTCACACATTCTCGCATAACTTATTCTTCGCATAGATCATCACACTTTACTCGTGACTTTGCTGACATCATCTAATACGTCACCTGAACTTCACTGTGTGCGATAGCCCTCGCTTATGTTGGATAATCTTCACTTCGCATACTTATTGTTATGTGCGATATTCCACTCCTACAACGTGAACATCTTTAATGGTTTATTAAGGATCCTTCAGAGTCACATGACTCACATGAATCCATGATACACAAAATTAGGCGCGTAGTTAGAATTTTTTTTTTTTTTGATCATTCATAAAGAATTTTAGCTAGAATCTTGGCGTTTAATACTTTTAAAAATAAGAAGAACTTACTATTCTCAGGCCCAAGTCGTTGATATACAATCATCTTGTTTTCGAAATCTCCCTGATCATATTATCAAATATCAACCATATCAGAAGAAAAAATTGAGATACTGTAACAGCGAAATAAGTACCGCCTGGAGAATTAACATCGTTAACTTCTCAGGACAAGAAAGTTCAAAGACTTACCTTGTAGAAAAGGAAGTGGGGTGTCATTACACCAGATTACCTGATTTGAGACATTATTTCTGTTGCTTTGGTTTTTTCTTCCCTTGTAAAAAATGTGGGTTAGCGTAATTCAGGATTAATGGCCATTATGATGTGGTGGGTTGACATATACTATTTCTCACATATTTCTACATTCCCTATGTTTTGTGTTTGTAGGTGTAAATAATCCACAGATCCAGGTGGAGCAATCCTAGGTAGTGGGGCATCGACAGCAGATGAAGTGTGAAGCACCAAATCATTCTACCTGGCCTTGGCGCGAGAAAAGAGACACCAAGGGAACCCGTGAAGACAATACGTGTAAAGGTCGGAGGTGACGGAAGAGATAGCCATCGAGTACAAGAGCAATAAATGCACTGACGAAGTAGTTGAGAAGATGAGGAGAATCTGGTTAAAGTAAGACTCGGCTAAGAATATCAAGGGTGACATCATATATACTCACTAAGTGATCGATATCGGATGAATGGAATGTCCGGAGAAGATATCACTAGGCTCAGCCCTACATCTCGGAAAAGACATCGCCTGCTGCCCGAGAAGGACATCAAGAAAGATACGTCGTGACTCACACTGTAACTTGGATGTATCATCACTTGTAGCTATAAATAGAGAGCCATGTAGAGATCTAGAGGACCAAGTAATCAGTGAGGGTGGAGAGAATACCAAGAGCTTGAGAGAGTACTTGTTAGTGAGATACATAGTTTGTAACCTTGAATTGAATAATAAGATCATCCCTTTACCCCCATGGACGTAGGTAATCATACCGAACCACATATATCTTGTGTTCTTGTGCTTCTCTTGCTTGTTTACTTAATGGGTGTGTGTTTATGATTCTTTGGATGTCGTTGTAGGACTTTCCACATGTACAGTGTTAAAGAAATCGACCATAAATTTTTGGAGTTGCACAAAATAACTTAGTAAAGGTTCTTTTAAATGAAATTTCATGCACACTGAGCAAGATATATATTGTCTTAGGTTCAAGATGAACAACATTTGATGATGTTGCATGATTTTGATCGGCAAAGTGAAGATTTTTGGGTGGTATGGGATCATCAATACATGCTAATCCTGATCGGATCAGTGAAAAAGTTGCACCAATATGGACGATTTGAAAATTCATGACCCAAATAGGTCAATTTGGTGTCATAGTAGACAAAGTGTTCATAAAAAATTCGCCTTTTTCCTCTCCTTTCATCTTCTCTCTTAGGAAAAAAAAAAACTTAGCCTCCATTTGCTTCTTGCTCAGATATGATCCTTTCTGGACCAGATCTGAGCAAGATTTCTTCTTCTTTTTAACTTTTGATTGAATAAAATCAGTCTTTCCATGTTTTTGATGTCTTTTGATACATTTCTTCGCTATTTGGAGCGATTTTTCTTCGCCATTTTGGGCGAGTTTCTCTTCACTTTGAGGGAGATATATTCAAACCTCGATCGCTGGTTCGCAACTTGCTATTCTCGATTCAAGAACATCCACTATTCAACTCGGTATTGCTGTGAATCCATATTCAATCCAAGAGATTTAGGGCATCCGGGTTCGTTTAGGTTTACAAGATTTTGGGTGAATTACTCCTTTCTTACAGGAGCATCTCTTATTGAAAAGAAGAAAATCCGATGAAATGGTCGGAATCGATTCCGGATTATACCATCATCCTTCCCTATTACATTTACAAAAATTGGATATCTTTGCGGTTTATGGATCTTTCTCTTTGCGATTTATTTATAATTGATATCTTCATTTGTATTAGGGTTTTGATTATCTTGTACTTTGATGTTTTTCTTATTCTTGTAAGCGATCATGTAATCACGATTTTGATTTGAATAAAAAAAAAATTTCCCCAAAAGAACCAAGGCTCTGGTGACATAATTTTTATAAAGATATGTAACCTAAAAATAAAGTCATAATTATAGCGGTTGGTATCAAAAATGGATTTATACTGACACTAGCCTTGATCACCATATCACCAAAAAAAACCTCCTTGTTGTAGTGTTGTGGAGATATGAAGCCTTCAAAACATGTGACGCTAGCCTTCTGAACACTAGCCTTGATCACCATAGACGTGTTTTCGTTGCATATATTATAAGGCTCACGGATATCTCACCAGTAAACCGTTCTTTTCTGTTAGCAAACATGTGGACTCAACAGGCAACGGGTTAAAGTATGAAATCCAGATCATAGACATTTGAGATTTTTTGTCTCTAACGGATTGTCATCAGCTGCAGGCATGAACTTTGTTTTTTAATTGATTTCCAAATCTTCCCTTACTTGGCAGCTCATTTCGTTTTTTTCCGGCTCTTTGCATATATAAGGAGCCACACCAACATTAAATATCTAGCTCAATGTGGCGTTACTAAGTTATTGCTTATATTTGTTTGTTTGTTTGGATACCTGTATTGGCCTTCAAGCAACTATCACAAATAAAATTTATTCAAGCATACAAACAAAATATATTTAACTATTCATCTTATAGGAACTCATCATACAAGTGTATGAATTGAATTATCAATGGAGCAGTAACAACAAAAAGAACAGTGTTGAAACCACATTATAAGTGGAGCCACTGAAGTCCAAAACTAGCTAGCTTCATCTCAAAACCTTTTGTTTGCAATGCACTCTGAAGGGGGCAGCAGTACTGCCAGTTCTGTTGGCACCACACCAGAACTGAATTTTGCAAGAATATTTCAATAGATTACATAATTGCATATATATGCTCCTACTACAAGAAACAGTCAGGTAACAACTATATCAGGAAGCATTGAATCGAGACTTCAAGTAGATTAGGAAAACTTAGGCATATATTGTCTGTTTAAGCATCTGATTATTAGCAATACATTTACCTTCCCCAAAAGTAGTCAAGATACAACAATGAATATCCCCACACGTACAACTGGAGTATAATAAGTTTTTAAATTACTATAGTATAATAAGTTTTTAAATTACTATACATGTATGTTGATACAGAGGATTACCAAAATGCAACTTGACCATTAATTACAGCCCCATGGGCCATGGGATCTGAGAAACTAATTATTACTAATTACCTAATTAAATACACCATCGTTATATTTGAACTAAAAAGGCAACTATTGACTTTTTTTTTTAAACCAAAGCCAAACTTTATATTACATAAACATATTACTTACATCATGATTTATGTAAGGAATTACTAAGTCAGGTGGATAACCCCACCAGTTCCCACATAAATTCTGTTTTCGAGCTGCCTTTGCTAAAGCATCTGCAGCTTTATTACAAGACCTGTAAACAAACTCACAAGACCACATAGGGTAACTATTACACATATTAACACAATTTCTAAGAAGAGGTAAACACTGCCACTGACAAAGACTAGTTTGATGCTGTAAAAAGTTACTTATACTCAGATTGTCTGTCTCAAAAATGACATTAGACCAGCCAGTTGAAGCTGCTATTTGCATAGCTTCTAACATAGCCCAGGCTTCAGCTTGCTCAACATTTATAGCTCTTTTCAATGTTCCTATTCCCATGACATAGGCCCCTGCAGAATTTCTAGTTGTAATACCAATACCAGCTAACAAAGATTCAGAATTATATGAAGCATCAACATTTATATTTAAGAACTGCACAGGAGGAGGAACCCAAGGCAGATGTAAGTTGCAATTCTGTAAATGATACTGATCATGAGCAACAAATGATGTATCTAAATGATGTTGTGCCCTGTAAGAGTTTATCTGATGTATGACAGTTCGATGATTGGGTGTTATATTGCTGAAAACAGCCCTACATCTATGTTTCCAAATGAAGTGCATTATACATAGAGCTAAGTGTACAGCTAGAGGTGTGTGTTTGATAGTTATATTCGAACCCTTAAGATGCCAAGTCTGAATCCAGGAGAGAACCGAGGGATGCTGCACAATGGAAACGAACTGATTAGGAAAAAAAGTCTTCCATATAGATTGAGAGAAGGAGCAATGAAGTAGTAAATGGTCCAGATTTTCAGTTTCATTCATACTACACAGAACACATTTTTTACCATCAGCATTCAGATGCCTAAAGATGCGAGCTTTCACAGGTATAGCATCATGTATTCCTTTCCACATAAAAATTTGAAACTTGTATGGCACTTTCAATTTCCAGAATGCTAACCAAAATTGCTGAGATAAACCCATTGAAATATCCATATGCAAATCCCTTTCACAAAGCATCTTGTACGCTGAAGCAGTTGTAAACATGCCATTACTAGTAAAAGGCCATGCCAACTTATCTTCCTGATGTAATTGTAAAGGAATAGTGAGAATAGAGTTCACCTGGTCTGCAGAAAATAAATGGCGAAGAAGCAGAATATTCCAATGCAGGGTTATAGGATCAAATAATTCCGAAAACCATTGAATATTATTTGTATTCAGATCACTCCAATCTTGAATTGCAGTCTGCATGGAAGGAATCCAATTGGCAGTCCAGATATTGATGCGAGTACCATTACCTACTTGCCATTTTGGATTTCTAAGAACAATTTCAAGCCCAACACATATACTCTGCCATACCCAACTTGAATTGTTAGTTTCCGGTGGAGGGAAGAATTGCAGATCATTATGAGGAAAATATTTACCTTTCAACAATTTTTCCCAAATAGCATCTTGATTATGTAATAATTGCCAGGCCAATTTCGCAAGAAGAGCTAAATTGTAATTGGTTAAATTTTTAAGACCTAGACCTCCAAATCTTTTAGGAGTACATACCTTTTTCCATCCAATAAGTTGTCGTGGATGATCAGTGGTAAAATTATTCCCCCAGTAACGCCTTTGGATGCTGTCCATTTGATGAATTGTTGTTTCTGGCAATTTAAGGATCTGCATTTGAAACATTCCCATTGTACTCAGCACTGCATTCACTTGAGTTTTTCTTCCTGCTTGGTTAACCATTTTACTATGCCATCCCTGTAACCGGTTAGTCATGCTATCAAGAATACCTTTACAATTTTTTTGTCTTGATCTATGCATCAAAAGAGGAATGCCCAAATATTTTTCACCCACCCCCAAAACTTTCATATTAAGAATGCTAGAAATACTAGACTTGTGAGCCATTGAAGTGTGCTTACCAAAAAACAAAGTTGACTTCTGCATGTTAATAACCTGTCCAGAGGCTTGTCCAAAAGATTGAATCAGATGTCTAAGATGATTCATTTGAGCAGAATTGGCTTGAAAGAATAACAAACAATCATCTGCAATAAACAGATGATTGATAGGAAGACAATGTTGGTTAATTTTAATACCATTGAGAAGACCAGAATCAACATTATGTTGTAAAAGTCTAGAAAACGATTCCATGATGAACAAAAATAAATAAGGAGACAAAGGGTCTCCTTGTCGTAAGCCGCGGGATGGACAGAATGAAGAGCTAGGAGTACCATTGATAAGTATAGAAATATTTTTCGTGGATATGCACTGATCAATCAAAGAAATCCAATCTTCATGAAAACCCATTTGGCGAAAAATTGATAATAAAAAAGACCATTCTACCCGGTCGAATGCTTTCGACATATCTAACTTTAAACCTACCAAAGCCTTATTTATATTCTTGATTTTCATACTATGCAGAATCTCCTGTGCTATAATAACATTATCATGGATATGTCTGCCGGTAACAAAGGCAGTTTGAGTACGAGAAATAATGACAGGAAATAAAGGTTTAAGACGGTTCGCCAAAATTTTTGAGATGATTTTGTAACTAACATTGCACAGACTAATTGGTCTGTAGTCAGCTGGTGTTTGAGGGTTATGAGTTTTGGGTATCAGAACTTGATATGTATGATTTATAGCCTTGAGCATATGCTTGAAGGTAAAAAAAAAACTGAACCATAGAGATTACCTCAGCTCCAACTGTCTCCCAGCATTGCTGATAGAAAGCAGCTTGGAAGCCGTCATTACCTGGAGAAGCCCAAGTTCTAATCTGAAAGACAACATCCTTAATTTCTTGAGCATCAGGAATTCATATAAGCTGAAAGTTTTGGTCTTCTGTGATACAAGGAGTAAACAGCTGCAAAATATCTTGATTAATCTGCGGTTTAGAAGTAAAAGAAATATTCACAAACTGGTTAAGAAAAATAGACTCGATGTTACTCCGATCATCATACCAAATACCCAAAGGCCCTTGAATAGCCTGAATGTTGGATCTCTTTTTATTGAAATTACCCATTGAGTGAAAATATGATGAATTCCTATCTGCTTCAAGAAATTTGTCACCTTCCTTTTGCATAAAGAATTCTTTCTGGATTATTAGCCACTGTTGAAGAGAAGAACTTAACTGTCGAATCAAAGAATGAGAAGCTGGCAAATTATCATCATAACAACGTTGCAGTTGATTCTCAATATTATGAAGATTGCACTCAATATTCCCAAAAGAGAATTTTTTCCACAATTGCAACTGAAATCTAGTGAATTTTAACTTACTTGATAACTGAAAAGAAGGAGAGCCATTAAATTGATGTTGCCAACTTTGATTGATTGTGTCTTTGCAAGAGGCCACTTGGAACCAGCACTTGTATAGCTTAAAAGGAGTGTGTTTTCTAGCACTAGGGACAGTATGTAACAAAATAGGACTGTGATCTGAAACAATGGGAACTAAATGTTGCAGATGAGCATTACTATAATTATTTATCCAACAACAGTTCACTAAGGCTCTGTCTAATCTAACAGAGACATGAGCATCTCCATCTCTATGATTCGACCAAGTAGTGTCAGCTCCTGAATAACCCAAATCAATGAGACCCATTTGCTGAATAAAATTCCTAACATGTCTAGCATGATGAGTATGAGATGCATTAATACTATGGGTTTCAGAGTCATTCATAGTGAAGTTCAAGTCGCCTAACAAAACCCACGGGAGATCAACAGAAGGATACATATCAAGCAAATATTTCCACTGATTGTTATTGCCTACAACATCACACACTCCATACATAAAAGTGACTAAAAAATCCAAGTTATTATCGTGAGTGTGTACAATAGCATGTATTGTATCAGAGGTAGTGTGCATTATTTCAACATCAATTCCTTGTTTCCAGGCAAGAGCAATACCACCAGAAAGGCCCAAAGAAGGATCAAACCAATAATTAGGGTAATTAGTTCTAGAGAGATATAGTCGCATATTATTGGGCTAAGCTTTGGTTTCGCACAAGAAAAAAATATCTGGATCATTATTGGTTAAACAGAAACTAAGATAGTCTCTAGTATGAGGTTTTCCAATACCTTGACAGTTCCAAGACAGAATTTTCATGTTGTAAATAATGAAAAAGATAGATAAAAAGGTAGGGAAAAAACAACACAGATTAAGGAAAGAGTGAAAAATCAATAAAGAAAAACGAGTTGAGAAAAACACCTGTTGCCATGCATCAGTTTTGTTCTGTGCATTAAGGGCATGTGCTGCAGCAATGTACCAAACATTATTCTCTTCAATGGTAGCAGTATCATCTTGAATAGAAGAATTTTCTCCAACAATAATAATATCTCTATCAAACTCAGCATCTTCAAGTTGATTCTCAGGAGTTATAACCAAAGTTGGGGGTCGACGATATCGCTTCTTCATACCACTCGAACTAGCACCCTCGCTTGTCAGAGTAGAATATGGCCTTATGGAAGAGGAAATATGAGACTGATCATGGTAGGATGATGAAGTTGCAGCATCAAAATCAGTAACCGAGAAGAGGGATAGGCGCATTCCATCAAAAGGCCTCGGCTGTTCTAGAGTAGTTGGTTGACACAGTCTGTTTCTCCGTTGAGTACCATATTGTAAAAAGAGTTGAGCTTGTTGCTGAGGATTTCGTTGAGGAGGTAAAACCGTCTTAGCGAAACCAAATCCTCTTACAGTCTCTTCCATTTCACGTCTTCAATTAGTCATATCAGCACAGTCATTTTCTTCATGATTAGGTACCTTACACTCAGAGCAAAGTCTGTAAGGATGTTTTTCATAAAATAAACCAATCCACCTAGTGACACCAGCAGCATTAGCGGCAGTAATACCAGTTATAAGAGGAGTGTTCACATTAATAAGAATTAAAGCTCTGTATTTTGAGGAAGTAGGAGGACTAACACCATCAGGCTCAACCACTCTAACTTCTCCAACGATATTACCAAGCATTCTCAAAATATCAGCATATGTGAATTCAGGTAAGAGGTACTTATATTCTAGACAGTAAGGAGAAACCGAGAAATCTAAGAGATGATAGTCCATTGTTAAATTCCAATCTTTTAAGACTATCAAATAACCATCAAAATTCCACGCCCCACCAAACAAAATAGCTTCTTTATCATCATTATCTTGAAATTTGATAACATAGACATTAGGTTCCAAACTACGCACCTGAACCAACCATTGATTGTGCCTTCTCAGATGGGGCCAAATGAATCTGGCAGCTCGTTCAGCATCTTGCCATATCATAACACCAGGGGCATAAAGTTTACCAGCAAGACAATATCTCCAATCTCGAATTCCATTTAGGATTGCAGTATTTGAGTGCATAACAACCCTTCTTCTAATAGGTTCTTCACTGATTGAAACTTCTTGCATCTGTTCAGAATTGTTATTCACCGATGCTCTAGCCATAAGGGTGAAGAAAAGTAAGATGTTGTAATAACAGAGAAGGATATAAAGAAACTGAAATTGTTTGAGGTAGTATTTATAAGGAAAATTTGCAGGATGTGTCAAATTCTTAGTTAGATAAGTATGGTAGATAGGTATGGTTGAAAAATTGTAGGATGTGTCAAATACATTTGTGTAGACACCAAAGATCCTGACCAAGTAAAGACAACAACCAGAACACTTTTCCCTAAAAGTGAAGCAGGAGAATCATTATAGTAACTCAGATTAGATAAGATTGAGAGAAACCGATGAGGATGAAAATAAGATGCACCACTGCAATAAAAAGCCAACTTTGATTATGCCAACTTGGAAACTGCCAACTATAATTATACCTCAAGATGTGATGGGACATTACTGCAACACCAGTGCGTGGCAACATGCAGTGAGGAGATTAAGCTGCCATTAAAGGGAGAACAAACCAATTAGAACCAGAGATTGACAAATATATAGGGGAAAATGAAAAATTGAAAATTATGGTAAAATAAAAAAAGGAGACATATAAAAACATCAGAGTTGGACCGAAAATCAATCTACTAAGGGTAAATCCAGAGGATTAAAACAAAGGGTTGAAAGAAAAAGAACAGATCGAATCAAAAAAAAAAAAGGGTTCAAAATCAAGGGTTGACTATGGTTGACTTAGGGTTGTCAATCTTAACCATATCGTCTTTTCTCTCTCGATCAAAAAAACTTTAAACATTCTCTTCTCTGTCATATCATTCATCTCAAAGCAAAATTTCTTGCAAGATAAAGAAGTGAAATAAACCAAAGTTTTTCTACTTCTTTTGATCAGTGATACTCACCTTTTTGAGTTTTTCCTCCAAATTTTCTTTAAATGGGTTCTTCTTCGAGGTTTAGCAATGGCTATAATCTTCAATTTTTCTTCTTGTTCTTAGTGCTGGTATTTGCTACAACTTACTGCAGTTGTAAAGTAGTGGTTGATACTCCTCTGGTTGAGGAGAATGAAAAAGGGTCTGGTATTCTCAAGGATTCAAATGAGAAATCAGAGCAAATTAAGCACAAGATTGAAGAAACATCACATGAAGCAAAAGAAGGAACCGAGTCTTGGGGAAAAGAAAAACTGACAGAAGGTCTAGGATTTAAACAAGACTCAGATGTGAAAGAAACAACAAAAGATGTTGCTGGAAAAAGTAAAGAAAAAGCTCAAGGAATGGCTGGAGAAGCCATGGACAAAGCAGGAGAAGCAAAAGAAAAATCCAAACAAAGTACTGACTATGTGGGTAATGTAGCTGCAAATGGTGAAGAAAATGCTCAAGAAATGGCTGAAGAAGCGAAAGATTCTGCAAAACAAGGAACCAATTATGTGAGTGATGTTACAAAGAATGCGGCACAGGGAATGGCAGGTGAAAGGATGGAAAAAGCAAAGCAAGGAAGTGACTATGTGGGAAGTGTGGGGAAGGACAAAGCACAAGGAATGGCAGGAGAAACGATGGAAAAGGCGAAGCAAGGAAGTAACTATGTGGGTAGTGCCGTGAACTCAGGGAAAGAGAAGGTGCAAGACATGACAGGTGCAGCAATGGAAAAAGGAGGGGAAGTGAAAGAATCAACAAAACAAGGGACTAGTTATGTTGGAGAAACAACAAAGAAAGGTGCAGAAAAGGTTCAAGAAATGGCTGGAGGAGCAAAGGATAAAGCGAAACAAAGTGCAGATTATGCTGGTAATGTTGCAATGGAAGGGAAAGACAAAGCTCAAGAAATGGCAGGGTCAGCTATTGATGAAGCTGAAGAGCAAATTGAATGGGCAAAAGAAAAGGCCAGAGGAAGTTTTGATGCTGCTAAAGCTAAAGCTGGTGAAACCATGGAGAAAGCTAAAGAGAAACTTTCACCTACTAAACAAAAAACAACACAAGATGGCAAAATTCATGACGCCGAACTCTGAGAAATCATATACAACACCACCAATGCCAATGTGCCATTAGTGTCTCTTGTATCTCTATATATTTAGAACTTTTTTTTTTGGGCAACTATTGACTGTAGAGGAGAAAGTACAAATTAAAAAAACAAAAAGATTCCATAGAGGAGAAGTAAGCAGAAACTTTTCAAAAAAACAAAAATTTTCCATTGCCGGGTTTTGAACCCGGGTCACCTGGGTGAAAGTCAGGTATCCTAACCGGGATGGACAACAATGGAAAGTTGCTAAAATTGCCCAAACGAATTTAAAGTACTAATTCTCTTGATTCCCAAAAGAAGAATCCGTCAAAGTTACCAGAACATAGTTCTTCTCGCTGTTCATAATCCTATGACTTGTTCCTAACATCCGAAAGTTTTTAGGGAGTAAAATAGTGACATGAGGTTCTGCAATTGATCAACGACATTAAGGATTTCTCAGTTACGCATGCAATCTTACGTAATTATAATTATAGCACTACAAGAAAACATAGCTTATGCGACCAAAGTCTTAACATGACCACAAAATTTTGGCTGCTTTAACAGTCGGGCAACTATTTTCCAACGACCCAAATATTTGGTTGCTCTTCACCAAATACGGAAGGTCCTGGACAGACATTTTTCACACATATATATGGCGAACCCTAACTGCCTACCACCTCCGTAAAAGAATCAACTCCGGCCATTCTAAATTTTCTCGCATATATAATCACCAAGATCTTCTAATAACCTATAATTTCTTGAGTAATGATACACACGCCGAAAGTGTGTATCACGTTATGCACCGCAAGAAATCCAAGGGCTGTTAGTAGGGCTGAACATGGTTTCGGTTTTCCGTTGGAACCGGACCAAACCAGACCAATTAGGAAGAAACCAAACCGAACCATTTACTAATGGATTGGTTACGGTGTAGAAAGTGGAAAACCGATAGTGTTGGTTTTGGCTTGGTTTGACCTCTAAAACCGAACCAAAAACCATTGGAAAACCGATTAATTTTTAAACTTAGTTTCTACCGTCGATTTACAAGTATTAGATTCTACCCATTGATTTAGAGGATAAATAGAAACCCTAAATCTAATATTTCATTATGATACTCTCCCTCTTTCTCTTTCTCCTTCTCTCATCCGCCTCCCTTCTCCACCCCCAACTACAGCTGCTGCTACTCGACTTTTTTCTTCCCGTCTTCCTTCTTTTTTATTTGTCAATAACTAAATTAAGATATATTATATATCTTCTTTTGATCTCTAGAATTAGAGTAAGCTTTAACTATTCTTGATATTTTTTTATTTTTTATTTTTTTTGTCTGTATATTTGTGTAAACCAATACTATCGGCAACTATGATTTTTTTATCTGTAAATTTGTGTATTTTTTTTTTGGTTTGACATAATTATTGGTTAACAAAAAACCACTGGGACAAACCGAAACCAACTGGAACCATTTGGAAACCGAACCAATGATTAATGGATTGGTTTGGTTTAGATTTTTAGAAGCCAATAGTATTGGTTTCGGTTTTGGTTTGGCTAGAAACCGAACCAAAACCGACCATGAACAGCCCTAGCTGTTAGGCAGTCCTGGGGAGATTTGCAGGGGATGGGCCAAAAGTGGGACCCACCACTACTTTTTCTCTCACAGCACATGCTCGGTGCACATCACGGTTTCCATCTTTCGGTGTGTGTAACATTTTCGTAATTTCTTCACCAACAGAAAGGACAAACATTTTAAATGACAAGGGAATAAGCAAAAAGTCACCGTTTCGAGAAACCAAGTACTTCGATTTCTAAAAAGAAAAAAACCGAGTACTCCTTTTTCTTTTCTTTTCTGGACATTGATTGGTTTGTTCAATTAGTCCCACATTACCCATATTGTAAAACAGAGATTGATTTAAATAGCTTTGTCTGCTCCCTGAGTTCTTCCAATTGGGGACATCCGATAAAGAGCACGCCCTGGGATGATGTCAGCCGATGTGCCAGCCGTGGCACCTGACCCTTGTTATGATGGATGACACACATGACTGACGGATGACACAATTTTTTTTTTTCTTTTTGTATTTCTTTTTCCTGTATACAAGAACCTTGGCCCTTGTTACGACGGATGACACGCATTTTTTTTTCTTTCTGTATTGATTATTCATACATCTAGTATACAGACACACCACAAGTATCCTGGTCTACAAACCTCAAAGCAACAACTCAAATCCACACGTTCTTATAATGAACTTCCACAAAAACCTACAATTGAACAACTGATACAGTAGTTTCTTGAACAATTAGCATGTCTTCTGACTGTTTCCCAAAGGATTAAATGAACTGGGAGGTAAAGGCGTAGATAACTATAGGTGTAGATAATCCACAGGGCTAGGTGGCAAGATCCTAAGCTATGATACACCAAAGAGAAAAGAGCCGCGAAGCACAGGATAGAACCAAACGGTGCAAAGAGCGAGGTATCACGTGGGTCGGACGTGATGGCCCAATAGGTGTCTGATGTGATGTGACCCTTATCCTCTGACGGGTCGGGCGAACAATCAGAAAGCACTCGGTCAGACGAAGGAAGATGGTCAAACAAAGGAGGGAGAAGAAAGAAAGGTGACATCGTGCTAACCAGGCGATACATACTCGGTCTCGGGTGAAGAACTATCGGTCAAACCAGGAAGTCGGGCAATCAGTGAAGGTCCGATAGAGAACAACTAAAATGATGTAATATGACCAACATTGTAATTTTGTTGTATGTCGACTTTGGCCTATAAATATAAGGGAAGGTCGAGAGAGAGAGAGATAGGTTGTAAAGAGAGAAAAAAACAAGGCATTAAACTTGAGTTGTGAGAGCTTCACCATTTGAGAAGGAGAGAGCAACTTGTAACCAAAGAAGAGAAATAAGAACATTCATCCTTTCACCCCGTGGACGTAGGTAATCATACTGAACCACGTATATCCTTGTGTCTACATTTTCTTGTGTATCTTCACTTTGTGTTAAATCATCTTATACTTCATTGGATGTAGTTTTTTACGCCACTACATTCTGGCGCCGACTAAGGGGAACGTCTAAGTTCTCCGGATACCTTGACTGCATGTACTGGCAGAGACGATCCAAAAGCTCCTAAAAACGCTTTGCGTGTTAGTTGACGCTAGGGGATGAACTCTGCTCGGCAGAAGTCTGTTTATAGTCGTTTGGTTTAAGTTCTACTGGTATAGTTAAGTTTTTGTTGAGAAAGTTGAGTTGTTAGCAAACATTTTCAGCTGGGTTGAATATGAACAGTCGACTAGTCTTGTCTCTAGCCGAGTCTGTTTTCAGGTCTCAATTTTCGTTTTCGTAGCATCTTTCGTACTTCTCTTCATATTTTGATCTTAGTTATTGTCTTGTGAGTCCGACAGCGGAAAAATCATAAACTCCCAAGTAACATCTTTGATGTATGGAGGAAGTTGTTTGAGGTTCATGTTGGCTTGGAAAGTGCCGAAACAACAACA
Organism: Papaver somniferum; assembly: GCF_003573695.1. Taxonomy (NCBI): domain Eukaryota; kingdom Viridiplantae; phylum Streptophyta; class Magnoliopsida; order Ranunculales; family Papaveraceae; genus Papaver; species Papaver somniferum. The sequence continues at coordinate 961,988 of NW_020647415.1, read as the reverse complement.
CGACGAATCATACATCGCTGGTGAAAGAATCCAAGGAATTAAAGGAATACATCCCTTGGCAGTTCCAAGGAAGTGCATAAGTCTTAGTTTAGCTTTTTTCATGGCATGTTGACCCCATAAAAGTACGAATTTAGAACTTTTTTACTCGCAAACATAGGGATCAATGGTTTATTCTCAACAATAATCGCTCAAAACATATATGGACTCTTATTTTGCCAAAGTAGATTCTCAAAACATTGATTGTAAATGTTAAGCATGGAACATCAAATCACCTAAGCTAAGCATGATCCATCTAATCAAATAACACCCAATTTAATCAAATCATATTTCAATTAATTTTTAATGCAAAAGTCTTAAAAAGAATTAATAAAATTACCCATGTATGAAGCTCGGCCTCCTCCGTCGTCCCAGTGTTGGGGTTTAACTCATCATAGTAAAAATGCTCTCAAAATAATTTATTATGGCTCAAAAATGGTTTACAAATGATGAGAATATGAGAAATACAATAAAACCAGAGACCTACGACCCTCAGTGATAAAATAAGACTGCTGCGGCTGTGTCGCAAATGCTGTGGAAAATAAGACGCCTGATGTACGAACCACATGTGTGAGTCGTTATCACTGTAGAAAAACGACTGCTGTTGCAGGTACGTTCTTCGTGTTCTTCATGTTCATCAGCAGCAGCAGCAGCAGAAACCGAGTTTGGGAAAACTCGAATTTCTTCTTCTCTGGCTCTCCTCAGCCCCCCAGACTCTCGACACCCTCTCTAGTAGACCCAAAGAGCCTATTCATACTGTTTAATGCCTTCAAATCTTCACAATAACTCCCAGAAATCTCCATTAATGTCGGGAATATTTTCTTTGTATTTCATGCAGGATATGGGATTTTCTTCCCTGTTTAACTCTTCTACGCGTCTCTGGATTGTCTTAAATTGTTCGTATAATATCATGAGAGAATATCTTCACAAATATCTTCTCCCAATCTTCGCACAGCTTCCGTAATTAACATAATCTTCTAAAATATCTCGGTCCCTTGTTTACATCCAAACTCGGATTTCTGGCCCAAGTTACCCGATCAAATCGCTTGCATATACCCTGTCTAGTGTATTCAGGCCCAGCCCAACCGTTTCTAGCAATTGAATCTCGCTGAAATCCCTCCAACAATACGTCCCAAAATCAACAGCGTCCGCCTTAAGTATTCCCGCCAAAACCAAATTCAAACAAAGAAGATGACCTCCCCCTATCCAGTTCAGGGGTGCGAATAGCAAGTTGTCACCCCTTATCAAGTGGGTGTCCCTTATCCAAAGCAGAGAGTCCGAATAACAAATGTCCTCCGGGGATGCTCTGCATAATTTTTCGAGCCGATTTTTCCAAAATTATTTATTTCCAAAAAAATACCTACAAACACACAAAACACCATAATAAGGACGAAAACGAGTACTAACAAAATACACAAAATAGATGAAAATAGACACATAAATGCGTCTATCAAATACCCCCAAACTTATTATTTGCTAGTCCTCGAGCAAATTTATTCTAGAAAGGAAAATCATTTGAACCCCTAGGTGGCCCTAGTAGTGGAGTGTTGTCTCCGGAGGGTTTACCAGAGGTGTACCCACAAAACCTTTACTCCAGACCCTAACTATCTACGCAAAATCTTGGAAATCACTAAAGAACCTCCTTGGTTGGCATACTTATTAATTATAGGAGGAAGTACCCTGATGCGAAATTCCAATTACTGTACACAAGTTTTCACTCAAGCATACTAAAATTCATATAAGTGACAGAGCTCTACTAAGATAGTTGCACTATGGACATCATATTCGGAGTCAAACTAATCACATGGAAAGATTAAGAGATGGATATAGAAAAACATAGATGGTTTTGATGTTTACTAAGTGAACGGCGTTTCCCATATCTGTCTGAAGGCCTTCGCCAAAATGAACCTATCCTAATGGATTGATATACTAGTCTGACTAATATCAACACACTGTCATATACAAGGGTACCAGTGGTCGATAACCTAACTCTAGGTTAACACAACTGGCATATACAAGGGTACAAGTGGTCGACTTTTTGGTAACTACCATTTTTTTTTCATGGTATCTCAATCACTCTAATTCACCCTAGCATTGGTAACAACTTGAATCGTGGGCCCCACCTATCACTTATAGAAACATAGTTTAAAAACAAAATAAAAATAGAAGTGAAAAGGACTCAACGAGATATGGTGCAACTATCATGTTATTTCTAACACCTGAGCTCTATGCTTTTATGAATAGACTCTTTCGATGTTCGCATCTAATCAGATTGGTTCCTCAACTCCTATAACCAAGATGTTCCCATCCACTTAGATTGGTTAGTGCAAACCTTAATAGGCATAAATTTCTAGGCTCTGGAGTTTAATAATTGCAACTAAAAAGTTTCTCCCATACCCCCAAACTTAAATCTAACATTGTCCTCAATGTTCTAAAGATGAAACTAAAAGCATGAACAAGGAGAAACTGTTACCATTTGAAGCGAAAGAGTTAAGGAAAGATATTACCGTGTTGCATGAGCATGGGATACCTCCCAAGAAGTGCTAAGTTTAAAGTCTTCAGCCATACTTAGGAAAGGATTAGTCAACTCGAACTATAAAGTAACAGTCGAAATAACTGTGGGTCTTCAAAACTAAATAGAGCTGACCAAAGGAAACTGCAATGAACCAAGAAAGTGGACAAGAATAGCATGCCCTTACCTAGTTTCCTGAAAATTATCGCTAATTGCGGTTCAGGTTCTATGAAAGGGTCTAAATAGAATATTTTCATTGGTTGCGTTTCTTCATAGATGGGATCCGAATCACTAGGTCTTAGAGTCTGTAAAAACTCAAATACGAACTTAGAATCACAAAGTAATAACCTAAATAATTGCGGATCCTCTAAGTCAATCAGATATGACTTACATAGTTGACCACAGTGAGAGTAGTGGTCATTCTTAGGAAAATGTGTCGATTCTATTAACCTAAAGTACTTAGGCTTAGTCTCAGAACTTAATATTCGACTCATTTGAAACGTTCCCACAGTTGGAAGAAAACTATTTGGTGGGAAAACAAAGTCAATCTGGGTATCATAGCCTGGGAAAACCACATCAACCAGAGGATGGCTTTCTAATAACTGAACTCCTTCATGGACATCATTAAGCTCGGTAAAACGAGTATGAAGGTAATCTTATAAAATGGTCGAGGCACAGATATCAAGTCCTAAGTGTGGGGACTTTCTGAGAGTTAAAGGTAAGGCACTAGGGAAGTGATAATCACCCCCAAACTTAGAGTTTTCAGTGTCTCTAGATAGACCTCTATTATTTCTTGAATTTCCGTATCTTCAGAGTCCTTAAAATATTCAAGAGATTCTTCTAAGTTATTATCAGGTAGTGCATCTTTACTCATCTCTACGGGTCTATCTTGTTCTTCCAAGACTATTGTTTCTAAGTCGCTAGACTCTAAAACAGTATTTTCGAAATGAACCCGTTCCTCTAAACCACTATCGGCTTCGTAATCAAAAGGAAAATATACATCTTCTAAAACGGTGGTATCCCTAATCAAATCCTCGTCCTTTTGAATAGGTGAATAATCATAAAAATTATTTGGATTTGAATTAGAAATAATATAATCACTATACATCTCAATTGGATTACTAGACTCCTGATCACTATGCCTACATATTTCAGATTCTTCATCAATACTATCCTCATCACAGTCCTCATTATAATAACATGAAAAAGGTCGAACCTCATCAAAACAAGTAGTGTTACCAATTCTAACCTCGTCATCTTGATTATTTGAATAACTATCTTCATTCTCAAGGGTATTATTGGATACACTATATTGGAAAGTAAGATTATTTCGAGCAAGTCTTTCGTTCGTCTCATCCATCAGCTTGAGGGATTCCTCTATAGAGAGTTCACTCATTATTGTAGTTCTTTCGAAAGGGAATTCGTTGCAATTTGAGAAAACCCCTCTGGAATCAATCCGAGCTAATGTAAGTTGAATCAAGGCGAGGGAAGCTTAGTAGAGCTTTGATACCCAAGGCCTCACCGCATTAGAAGGCGGCGCAGTCACGCATTCAACTCACAGAAACCATCATGAACTTTGAAGTGTGCTTAAAGAGCAACCAATATTTTTCGAACGAGTTTCCTATTAAGCTCGTTACCCTATCGGTCTCATTCTATTCCAAATTTTAAAGATTGGGTTCGCGTTAGGTTTCGTTTTCCTAAGGCGGGCAAGAAGGGAGCGGTGATGAAATCCGAACCCTTATCTTGTATTGGTCAGGCCTTTCCCTTTACTAGGAATTCAAAAACAGTCCAAATTCGTCCTCAATCAATGAATCACCTTAAGGAATACAGTAAACCCGCTGACAGGAGATTCGCGAGTGTTTCGATGGACTTACCTCCCGTACCAAACGGGGGATGAACCGTTGAAGTCGACTCGGTCCACGACTCCTATGTCATGTACGAAACCGAGGGGCCGAGACGATATTGTAATCGTCGTCCTTCCCTGCACATAGTTTATATAATTTTTTATTTTTTTTAATAATACCCTTCCGTAGGGTTAAAAAAAAGAATAAAGTCCAATTGTCCAGAATAAAGTCCAAATAAAAAGTCCAAAAATTACAAAAATTATGAAAAATAAAGCCTATTTACAAATTCTAAAAAAATTAAATAAAAGCTACATACAAAAAAAAATAATCCTAAAAAAAATTATGTCTTTTTTTTTTCTTCTCTTTTAGCTTTTAGCTTTTAGCTTTAAGCTTTTTGTTCCCAGGTCCTTAGTATTCCACTTCGAACCTGTAAATCAAAGACACAAAAAGAAACGTAAAAAGGAACAAATAATAGTAAAAAAAATAAAATAATAAAAACCTAAAAATTCTACCTAAGCACAAATCCGCGTCGGCGGCGCCAAAATGATTTATGATTTTTCGTGGGTTGTAGTAATGAAGGTTCGAAATCTAATACTTGTGAAGGTGAAGGATTTTTAGATTTATCAAAATTATATACAAAAACATAGGGCTCAATGATTTATTCTCAACAATAATCGCTCAACACATATATGGACTCTTATTTTGCCAAAGTGGATTCTCAAAACATTGATTGTAAATGTTAAGCATGGAACATCAAATCACCTAAGCTAAGAATGACCCATCTAATCAAATAACACCCAATTTAATCAAATCATATTTCAATTAATTTTTAATGCAAAAGTCTTAAAAAGAATTAATAAAATTACCCATGTATGAAGCTCGGCCTCCGCCGTCGTCCTAGTGTTGGGGTTTAACTCATCATAGTAAAAATGCTCTCAAAATAATTTATTATGGCTCAAAAATGGTTTACAAATGATGAGAATATGAGAAATACAATAAAACCAGAGACCTACGACCCTCAGTGACAAAATAAGACTGCTGCGGCTGTGTCGCAAACGTTGTGGAAAATAAGACTGCCTGATGTACGACCCACATGTGTGAGTCATTATCACTGTAGAAAAACGACTGCTGTTGCAGGTCTGTTCTTCGTGTTCTTCATGTTCATCAGCAGCAGCAACAGCAGAAACCGAGTTTGGGAAAACTCGAATTTCTTCTTCTCTGGGTCTCCTCAGCCCCCCAGACTCTCGACACCCTCTCTAGTAGACCCAAAGAGCCTATTTATACTGTTTAATGCCTTCAAATCTTCACAATAACTCCCAGAAATCTCCATTAACGTCGGGAATATTTTCTTTGTATTTCATGCAGGATATGGGATTTTCTTCCCTGTTTAACTCTTCTACGCGTCTCTGGATTGTCTTAAATTGTTCGTATAATATCATGAGAGAATATCTTCCCTAATATCTTCTCCAAATCTTCACACAGCTTCCGTAATTAACATAATCTTCTAAAATATCTCGGTCCCCTATTTACTTCCAAACTCGGATTTCTGTCCCAAGTTACTCGATCAAATCGCTTGCATATACCCTGTCTAGTGTATTCAGGCCCAGCCCAACCGTTTCTAGCGATTGAATCTCGCTGAAATCCCTCCAACAATCCGACCCAAAATCAACAGCGTCTGCATTAAGTATTCCCGCCAAAACCAAATTCAAACAAAGAAGATGACCTCTCCCTATCCAGTTCAGGGGTGCGAATAGCAATTTGTCACCCCTTATCAAGTGGGTGTCCCTTATCCAAAGCAGAGAGTCCGAATAACAAATGTCCTCCGGGGATGCTCCGCATAATTTTTCGAGCCGATTTTTCCAAAATTATTTATTTCCAAAAAAATACCTACAAACACACAAAACACCATAATAAGGACGAAAACGAGTACTAACAAAATACACAAAAGAGATGAAAATAGACACATAAATGCGTCTATCATTGTCTGTTTTCGCTGACGTGGGTAGGGACGACTCTCGGACAACAACACACTGTGTCCGATGGCTAGCTAGTCAGGGATGGGAAGAACTCTGAGGAACCGCACGATATCCAGTAACAACATGCAAGAAGGAGTAACTGGGACGAGGCGAGGGAGTAACGGGAATCCACCACCAGAGAAATCACGAGCTGCTGCAAGGGGTATGCCAACTGTGGACGAGGAGATCGATCTGGGACGAGACGGCGACCCATCGCCTCTGGAGCGAATCGTCTCTCCCCCAAGGAGGGATGATCAAATAGATGGACTTACCGCGTCAGACATGGAAGATGATGAGGCAGCATTGATCCTGCATGCTCAGAGACGAAACATCAGACGACAAGCTGAGTATCAAGAAGCCCTCGGACGAGAGCAAGAAGCGGTTATCGGGGTCGATCCGGCGACGTCGACTCAGATACCTCCCAATATACCACCTCCACCACCTGTGACGATGGAACCACCCCCTACTCATCTAGGCCATCCAAATAGTCATTCCATCCATGAGAGCACAGATCCAACACTGCTCGCGATTCTAGGAAGCCAAAGAAGGCAATAGGCGGCTTTAAGAGATCTTCAACAGAGGAATCTGGCTCTAGAGTTGGAGAACTATCAATTACGGAACTTAAGGCCGAGGTCGAGAGAATCCTCAAGTCGAGGAACATCGGGTCACCAATACCAAACCGGGCTAGCACCACCTGCAATGGGACCTAGCAATTCCGGTCGATCGGGACCACCCCCGACACCACCTGTCAGGGGATACGGACCACACGAGGATTCATCAACATAGGACGAAAGGCGAGAGAGGAACAATCAGCAGAGAAACACAAGGTCCGATAATGCGACTGAAGCCAAGCTGAGAGAGTTGGAGGAGAACATAAGGAAGCTGTCAGGAACTGGCGAAGAAGACAAACTCGCCGAGGTTATAAGCGACGCCGAGAGGACCCCTTTCACCCAAGAGATGGAACTAAGGGACTTACCACTTAAGTGCACGCTCCCCACCTTCCCATCGAGGTTCGACGGTACGGGAGACGCAGTTGAGCATTTGAAGATGTATAAAATGTACCTAATACAATGGAAAACCCACGAGGTGGTTATGTGAAAATTTTTCCCTGCAAGATTGGAAGGAGAGGCAAGGAAATGGTTCTACAACCTCGCACCAGGAACAATCAACAGTTATGAGACTCTAGTCGAAGCCTTCCTTGAGACATACATGCACAACAGCATACCTCGGCCCAGGGACAACAGGATATTCACCTTGGCTCGACGGTTCAGAGAACCTATCAGATCATTGACCGATAGATGGAGAAATTTGTGTACAGAGATTGGGAAAGTACCCGTCGGCCAGCAGATATTCGGGTTTGAAAACGCACTTGGGAGATCGGATCCCATCTGGGTAGCCATGTTCACTGAGAAACCACAAACGTTCAAAGAAATGAGGAAAATGCAAGAGCACTTCATCGCCCTAGAAGAAATCCAGGAAGATTCAAGAGATATAGGAGTGCAAGAAGCTAGTGCAGCGCCCGATTCGACATCGGACGATACTCAAAGATGGCCCGAGAAGAGACCGAGTCCGCCCGTGCGAGGAAATGGGAAGAAGGAATGGATAGATAAAGGGAAGAGGCCAAGGCACGAGGCGAGAACGTATACCCCTTTGAATGCTCCACTGGAAGAAACCTTCAAAGAAGTCGAAAAAGGAGTGACATCATATACCCAGCTTCAAGAGGGATACAGTTCGAAGAGACCAAGGATCACCCGGAATATTGCCATTATCATCAGAATCGAGGCCACCCTGCAAACAACTGTCGAGAAGTGAAAGACATCGTGCAACACCTTATCAGAGATGGTTATCTGAGACAGTTCGTCCGACATCCAACCCAGACGATCGCAGCGCCCAATGCACCAGTCCATCAGGTTCGGATCGACAGATCCACGCAGTTTGTCAACACGATTTCGCATTCCGCCACTCAAGCGTACAATCTGAATCCCGGAATAATGTCTAGAATCCACAAGAGAGATCATAGTGGGAAGGAAATTTTAAGTGTAGCAAAATCTTTGCCTATGGAACCATGGATGGTGCGCGACCTATCTTTTTCTCGGCTCAAGATGTCCCAATGAACGTCCAAGATCACAGTGATCCTTTGGTTATTACCATGCTAATTGAGGAATGGGGGGTAAGAAGGATACTAGTAGATAGTGTGAGCTCCGTCGAAGTACTCTTCTACGATACGTTCAAAAGGATGGAGTTTTCGGATGATATACTCGTTCCGTCAACATATCGTATATACGGTTTTAATGGGACGATAACCATCCCGAAGGGGGAAGTAACACTAAGGGTATCAGATGAAGGTGGCTACCTGGATACTTTAACCACATTCTGTGTGGTTGATTTCGCCTCGCCCTATGAATCTATTATCGGAAGACCATGGATCGCGGGAATCAAAGGAGTGGCATCGGCCTATCATCAAAGATTACGGTTCCCAACGTACCGTAGGAGATCCACAAGCAGCCCGACAGTGCATGCAGGCCGACGCCCAGATAAATGAGGAGCGGCGAGCACGACAAAGGGGAGAGAAGAAAAAGGCTAAAGAAGCCAAAGTCGCAGAAGAACTGGAAAAGGTTATTTTGCAAGCGGTCATGGCTTACGAAGCACAAGGAAGCGAGCCTTCGTAGCAATTAAAGGAGACGACGCCGGTGAAGGAATCAAGAACAAACTTCTCGGAAGTGGAACCTACTCGGGAGATTAATTTGGGAACTGAAGAGGAACCAAGGGTGGTAAGGATCGGGTCCTTACTATCGGATGAACAGGTAAACCAGCTCGTGGCGGTGCTAAAGGAAAACATGGACGCATTCGCATGGAATATGCACGATATGGAGGGTATAGATCCATAGGTATGCTGTCACCATCTAAGGATCGACCCAAGCTTCAAGCCAGTCCGACAAAAGATGAGGCAAATCGCACAAGAATTACAGGCGGCCGTCGAGAAGGAGTTAAAGAAGTTACAGGAATCGGGAATAATTAGGAAATCGCACTACCCACAGTGGATATCTAACATGGTCGTGGTACAAAAGATAAACAGAGGAGTCAGAATTTGTATCGACTTCAGCGACCTGAATAAAGCTTGTCCGAAGGACACTTTCCCTCTCCCAAGTATCGATCAACTGGTGGAATCTATAGTCGGGTACGAGGCACTGACGTTGATGGACGGATACGTGGGGTATAACCAGATCCCACTGGCCCCCAAGGATCAAGAACGCACCTCCTTCTTCACACCAAGGGGCTTATACTGCTACACCAAGATTCCCTTTGGGCTGAAGAATGCAGGCGCCACATATCAGAGGTTGGTGGGCGATATGTTCGAGGACCAGATCCACAACACCATTGAGGTATATGTCGACGATATGCTAGTAAAAATTCGCCTAACCAAGAATCACATCCGAGACATGCGAGAAATTTTTCGAACGATGAGAGAATATAAAATGAAATTAAACCCGACCAAATGCGATTTTTGGGTCACATCGGGAAAATTTTTGGGATATATCATCACTCCAAAGGGGATATAAGCATATCCCGAGAAAGTCAGAGCCATCCTCGAGATGTCGTCACCAGCCACAATAAAAGACGTACAAAAGCTGAGCGGAAATATAGCAGCGTTGGGGCGATTCATATCTCGGTCGTCCGAAAAATGCAAGGATTTCTTTAGCACTCTTAAACAAGGGAGAGACATTCAAATGGACGGACGCATGTGAGGAGGCGTTTCAGAATATTAAGCTACATCTTGCAAGTCTTCCAGTATTACAAAGACCCGAGCCGTCGGAGGTCCTCACATTATACCTCGGAGCAACTTCATATGTTATTAGTGCAGTCTTAGTTCGAAATGAAGGGAACGAGGAAAAGCCCGTTTACTTCATTAGCAAGACATTGAGTCCGGCCGAGAAAAATTATACAAGGATGGAACAGATGATTCTAGCGCTAGCTTTTTCCACCTTGAAGCTGAGGAAATATTTCCAAGCCCATCGGATCCGCGTGCTCACAAAATCACCTATTGAGGCGGTACTAGACAATGCAGGCCGATCTGGAAGGATCTCCAAATGGGGGGTGCAAATAAAACAGTTCAACGTTTTCTACGAAATGAGGACAGCAGTGAAGGCACAAGTAGTGGTAGAGTTTTTGGCGTATTTTCCACTAAGCGACGAAGATAAGGTCGAGGACATACCCGGAATGGAAGAAGATCGAGAAGACCCGGCCGACTTACTCGATGAAAGTAGCCCATCACGTTGGGAAGTATTCGTCGATGGAGCTTCAAACAAAGATGTATCGGGACTTGGGATAGTCTTTAACACACCAAAGGGACGAAAAATGGTCCATTCGTTTAGATTGGAATTTATGGCGCCAAACAACGTCACCGAGTACGAAGCTGCGATTCACGCCCTGACATTAATCGTCGGTACAGGCCTACAAGATGTAAGGATAACTAGTGACTCAAAGTTGGTAATCCGACAAATCACGGGCAAATATGCGATTCACAATCCAATTTTGCAGAAATACTGGGAGCTCACCATATTATGTATCAACCAGATCCCCAGCATCAAATTACGCCACATATGCAGAAAAGACAATCGACAATCGTACGTACTGGCATACATCGCCTCCCAGCTCGCAGACCCAAGTGTGGAGGGAATTCGTGTCATGAGACTCCTCGCCCCATCCATACCAGAGACACCCGAGATATCTGTCGACGTAGCTATCAATAAGGTCGATAGATATCCAGACGGAGATTGGAGAAAGCCGATTCATTCGTACTTGGAGACATGCGAATTACCCAAGGGGCGACCCGAGATCAACAAGATCAAAAGAAAATCGGTCGCTTATGAGTTAAGAGTTGGAATCTTATACAAAAAATTGTACTTGAGGCCCCTCTTAAGATGTTTGAGCAAGGAAGAAGGCCAGACAATACTGAACGAACTACACTATGGGGCAGCCGGAAATCATAGCTCCGGACGAAGTTTTTCAGCGAGAGCGAAAACGATGGGATACTTCTGGCCGTACATGAATGCTGATGCAAAACAAATGGCATGAGCTTGCGAACAATGTCAGCGGTTTGGTAAGAAGATACATGCGCCATCTGTAACTCTAAACTCGGTGGTGATCCCTTGGACCTTTGCCAAGTGGGGTATCGATATCGTGGGGCCATTACATGTGGTATCGGGGCAGAGAAAATACTTAATAGTAGCGACGGATTACCGTACTCTTCATCTAGTTTTTTCTTCATATTATCGGCGTTATTTTTGTTTGTGATCTCGTCCTGCCCATTACTTTGAGGGTATATGGGGGTAGCCTTGCTTTTTCTGATGTTGTAGGTGTTAAATAGTAGATCAATGTTTTCTTCCTGGAGCTGTTTTCCGTTATCCGAGACGATGGCCGCCGGTACTCCGAAACGACATATGATGTGCTCCCAAATAAACCTGAAGATGTCTTTGTCACGGATATGTATCAGTGGTGCCGCCTCCACCCATTTAGTGAAGTTTGTGCGAAGAACTCTACAATGTTTTATGGGCCTATCGAACCACTCAAAGGGAAGCAACAGGGATATCACCTTTCATGCTGACCTATGGAACCGAAATACTACCAACTGAAGCAATGATATCCACCACAAGAACTGAAGCCTGGAGGCGAAACATATCGGTAGATCTAATATTTTCCAAGCTCGATGACTTGGAGGAAACAAGGGAGATGGCGTTGCAAAAAATGGTGAATTACCAAAGGAGATTACAACGAGAGTTCGACCAAGAGAGTTTCAATCGGGGCAGTTAGTGTTGAAATATCTAGCCGATTGGGAACGTGACAAAAGGGGTGGTAAACTAGTGGCAAGGTGGGGAGGACCATACACAATCGTGTCTAAAGCGGGCGAGGGAGCTTATCGATTACTCAAACCAGACGATACACCCGAGATAAAACCGTGGAACGCACAACATCTGAAACTCTATTACCCATGACTAGTTCGAGGGAAACAGGAAAACACACTTGTCATTCATTTATTTAAAACCGCGAGGGGTAGGAAATATGACATGAGCGACCAATGGTCATTCGTACTCGGGGCAATGCCAGTGAGGAAGTGCCGAGGAGACTTACACTCGAATGGTCATTCGTACTCGGGGCAAAGCCAATGAGGAAGTGTCGAGGTGACTTACACTCGAATGGTCATTCGTACTCGGGGAAAAGCCAGTGTGGAAGTGCCGAGGTGACTTACAGTTGACTGGCTATTCGATACTCGGGGAAGTTGCAGTGTGCAAGTGCCGAGGTAGCCTAAGGGTACTGGTGGTTGGAAGACAGATACCAAAGGTTGTTAAGATACGATTTCTTCTCATCCAGGTAACCTACTTACATCTGAAAGGTTATCCCCATCGCAGGTGGCTGTGACCACTTGCCCGAGTTGGTTGGTCGATAACCACTCGGGATTATCGGGCCTAGACCTAGGGAGACTATAACCCTTCCACTGAATCTAAAAGATAGTGACGAGATACCTCGACTGGGACATGGCATCGGTCCCGATGACCCTCCTTGTTGAGTGTGTTCGACAGAAAAGGCACTAATAACCAATACATGTGATATTAAATGCAGGTGCGTAACATAAACAACAAGATAAGACTGAAATTATCAAGAGAATTGTCAACACAGTGGAAAGGGCTGAAATTATCAAGGAAAATAGAAAAAAAAACAAGCTTGGCGACGCAACACCCCATTTAAAAGAAGTTGTTGAAAGAAGCATGGGACAAGTGTTCAAACTAATTACAACCCACAACAAAGGGAAAATTAGTGGCGCAACACTACAAAAGGCGTGATCAACTCCTGGGTGGAACAACATCGGCCCCTCCCTTCCTCTGAGCAACCTCGCGGCGCTTTTGCAGAAATGTACTCATTCACACCGGCCTTAATCGTCTCAGCTAGCTCACTCTGATGAGCGTTTCTATCGTCCAGAATCTGCTGAGAAAGATGCTCAGACCTCGACTCCGCGGCTTGGAGCTTAACCTGTGTCTCACCTTCAGCCTTCTTCCACTGCTCCACCTCTTGCCCGAGGTTGTGCACATCTCGCGCCAGATCCTTAACGCGACCCTGCTCGGCAGTAACAGAGAATCACAAGCATGTTAGACAAGGAGTATAGCAGAATGCAGAATAAGAACAACAAATTAACTCGATCTAAGGCCACCCCAGCATACACCCCAGAGACCTGATAGGGTTGACAACACAGATTCTAACGATTCCACGGACCTGGAGAACTCATCCTCGGCCTTACAAAGCTTCAAAGTTAACTCATTATAGTATTGTTCATTGAATTCATTCGAAGGGAAAATTTTCTTGTGATCGCTCCACTCGGCCCTCTGACGATTATATCACAATTGTAGCATCGATAACTGGGCTTCGGCCCACTCTAGGTCACTATACAGCTTATCGAAGCCCTTGGTCCTTTCAAGAAGATCTCGGTTGGACTGTTCGGCCACAACCTTTTCCTTCAAAATTCGTCGCCGATCTTCATGAAGATCTCGATTTTAAAGCCTAAGGGAACCATTTTGACTCTCCAGATTATCGGCTAGTAAAGTTTTATCACCAGCAAGTCTCTGAAATATCCCCAAGCGAGCCCGCAAGTTATCTATCTCCTCGGAGACATACTCAAACAGGCGATATCTGTCCAATTCCTATTGAAGTTATTGGATCTCGGCCCCCTGTCGGTCTATCTTCCCATCCTTATTGCAAATTTGTTGTCGAAGATTCTCCGCAAGATCTTTCTCCATATCCCATTTTCTCTTCATAACCCTATACTCCGAAGAAGCATCTAGATCTATACTAGATATTTCGGCTAGAAGAAAAATAATTGACTCAGGATATTGGTACGAAGAACTCAATCAACAAAACTATGTAAACAATATACCTTGAGCATCGGCGAATTTGATCTCCAGGTCACGAGATCGTTCCTTCTCCCGCTGAAGAGCAGCCTCCAACTTCCTAATCTCTTGTCGGCGAAGTGCAGCCTCCAACCTCGACCGATTCAACGCCTACAAATTTCATCCCAAGACGAGATTAGTAAGACCCGAAAACATCAAAACGAAGAGTACAGAAAAACCACTTACCAGATTATCAAAGACCGGCGCAATGTCAGGATACAGGGGAACGACAACAATCATCTGCTCATCAGTATAGGAGCCGAACTCCTCCGAGTGTAATGCGCCGAGAGAATCACAAAGAGGTCCCGATATGGTAAAAAATGTGTGAACACTCGAGGAAGAACCAACATCCATTGGGGGCCGCTTTTGGAGAGATGTTTCGGTCGGCCCTTGAGCCCAAGGCTGCACGGTAGGAGTCACAATAATAGTCTCCAAGGGAATCTCCCCTTCTTTCTGCCCACCCCCATCCTCATCAAACAGCTGCTCGTCCCCGAATATATCTTCCTCATCATCTTGATCGTGGATGTCGATCACGATGTCCGAAATTTTCAGCATCACTCCCTTCGCCGCCACTTTCCCCCGAGGAGGATTACGCCTTGGAACCAAACCTTCATCACCAACCGTATCAGACCCTCCAACATCTTCATCTTCGCGCCTAAGGAATTTCTGCACAAGGTTCAGCGTCAGAACACGTGAAGGAAAAAAACAGGGGAAAGTACATGTACTTAGATTAGAAGGTATATGTTTGTTACCTTCCCCTAGTCTTCCTTGACCCTTGTGCCAGCGCTCCTCTTCTTGGAAATAGAAGCCGATTTGGTAGGCTTGCCCTGAGGCTTAACCTACGACAAGAAAGTAATCAATACCCTGAGACAAAACAGCAGGAATCGAAGAAAATGGAAAGAAAACAACATACCCTGTCATCATTAATCACCCAGAATGAGTAAGGCTCCGCAGGAAACTGAGGAGGAGGGAAGCTACCATGCAAAATCTGGCCGCGAACAAGCAATGGAACCCGATCCTAGTATGGGTCATTAGTACAGCGAGCACGCTTGTTGGAACCTCTGCCTAGAGGATCAGCATCCAGCATCAATCGTTCAGCACCATCGGGCATAGACTTCAAGCGATGAGGGCTGGCAGCAAAACCGGCAAGGTCACTATTGGTAGATGTCCCACTCGGATAGTTCGCAAGGAAATTGGCGACAGTATATTTGGGAGCATCCTCGGGCCTGTAGGTCGACCAATCGGCCGTAGATCCATGACCCTCGCGCCGGTCTCTCCACTCATTCATCAGACGGAAAGTGTTGCCATTCCACTGGGTCAAGGCCCGAGGCGGATGAAGCTGCGACAACACCTCATAGTAGAAAGGGCTAGCAGGGTTATACAAAGGAAAGCGAAGACCGAGCTCTAATTTCCCACGAGTAACGATAACCGCCTCGGATGACTAATCATATCTGTCGACATCGTACTTTCTCAATACACCCGTCTGGCCCGAGACCAGGGATACCTCGTAGTTTTGAAGGCCAAATTCTTCCTTCAACTGTTCAATAAACTCATCGTCAGACAAGTCTTTTGAGACTCTCTTATCAGACCTACATGAAAAAGAAGGAGATTCATCATGGAAAAGGGAAATTATAGCACGATAATCGTGATGGAATGGACTCTCAAGCCAAAACAGGGAATCGAGAGAAACGACATCGCCCTCGGAGAAGATATTAATCACGCACCTTTTTCCGGTCATTGACGGAGAAGAAGAAGCCATGGCAAGAGAAACGAACAGGGAGATACTTCCTCTGATGAAGAGAAAAGCAAAAGGAAGAACTAACCACAACTGTCGCGAATCTCACCAATAGAAACAACAAAGACGAAGATTGAAAAGAGAAGAGAGTCACTAGAATTCCCATTTGCATATTTTCTTAAAAGGTTGGCTGTGGATAGAGAACACAAAAATCTTCTTACAAAGCTCGGGGTCCTCTTCAAAAGAAGAAAGCATATCAGCCCCAAAATTCTCATTCCATTCCTTTTTCTTTGTTCCTGTAAGTCATCGCTATCCTGACCATAACCTTCCTTACCAAGAGATTCTGAATCACTTAAACAATCAGAACTTTCCTTGGAAGATTAACCAACAGTTTCATCATCACTATCCACATAAACAACTTTATCAAGTTCACTGCAGCAGCTTTGTTGCCTATCTTCACATGTAATTTTTCACTATCCACATAAACAAACCATTCAATCTAATCTCCTCTTGAACTCCTTTAACTAGTCTTCAGCAGCGATCTTCATATATTCAAATTCAGCTAACTTTCCATGTATCCTTCTGAGAGAGAATCATTAATAAGTGAGAGTGGGAATTCTGAGAGTTAGTTTCCGTGAGTTCTTTCAACTAGTAATTGGACTCTCAAGTCCAGAAAACCTAGAAGCTCATCAAATACTAACAGTTCTAGAAATGGATGACCTGGTTTTGAAGGTTTTCCTTTGATTATGTTTGGCCAAACTAGGTAGACAAGTTGTGAAACCCCTCGTAATGTTGAAGTCAGTATGTTCACTATGTTGTATGCATACATTGGCCATATCAAACAAGACGTACTACTCTTGCATGCATTCATCCAAAACTACAGTAAACTAGGATTGGACTAGTTTACCGGACGTAATGCATCCAGAACAAAGATTATCCCCAAGAATTATTGAACTTAGCAGGGAAATCATGTTAGACAATTCATTCGCTAATTTCCAGAATGGAGTTATTTTTTTGCTTAAAGCATATCCAACATCTTGGGTTAAAACAAAAACTTAACAAAACCTCAAATGCTAAAACTTAGAAAATCGAATATTTTTACTTAAAAAAAAAAAAAGAGAACTTTCCTAGCTAAATGTGATATGGAGGGAAAGAACAAATTCAAGATAACACTAGAATCCAAAACTAAACAAACTTGTACCGAGTGTTTTGGGACAAGACTAACTATGCACTTCCGTCACCTGCCACAACAATGACAAGACTGTATCTAAAAATTTCATCCTCCAACAGCCACTTTTCCTCGCCTGACTAGCATTCCCGGCTCGATTGTTTTAGTATCTTCTTCTCCCAACTCGTTCAAAGAAAGTAAGGTGTTCCTGTGAGGAAATACTTGACGAAATCCTTCACTGAAAACTGCAAAGCTTTTCCAGGTTGAAGCTTTAGGGTCGGAGGAGGTTGAAGCTTTAGGGTTGTAAATATTAAGAGAATCAGAAAATCTTAAAACCACACCACCATTCTTTGTGATGTCTAATGGTTCATTATCGGGAAGTGTAAATTCCTTTGTCCAACCTGATGGCTGGCATTGTTCCTCGTGCTCTTCCATGTCTTGATTATTATTCCACTTTTTTCGTAACCATATGTCATAACATTTGAGCCTGCTGTTGTTTTCTACAGAATATTTAATAGCACAAAACAAAAACGCACCTAAAACTCCTAATGTGTCGCCATCATTCCAATAACTGTCTGTTGGCGAAGCAAGTGGTGGTAGCTGTCTATGAAAGTTTTCATCAGCCAAATCGAAAACCAGAATCATCCCTTCTGCTGTGTCCCTCCAGTGCAAAGCTCCATTTGCAAAGATACCATGTCCGCCGGACTTGGTGGATTCTTCGTAATTTATATGAACTTCAGAATTAAAGTTTTGAACATTTTTCCATCCAATCCCACTGCCAAGAGTGTATACCCAGACCTCTACAAAGTTATGAAACGTATACACTGAGACAATTTTGTACTCATTGGTAGAAGGAACGCAACTAAATCCGCTCGACCAATACACAAAGTTTTGACCAGATTTTGCCTTAGGGATATGAATAGTAACATACTCTTTCGTCACGGGGTTACAAATGCAAAAACTATTGAAACCCCTGAGACATACCAAACCATTAAATAAACCAACAATAGCATTGAACTTACATGGAGGTGTTATATTGATCCGCCTAATTCTATCTATGGGTTTCTCGTGATTACTCTCAATATATTCAATATAGTAGAGTTGTCGATTCACAGACAAGGCAAGAAAACTCAACTTACACGAATCAATAGAATGACGAAGACGATTTAAGTGTGTGCGAGAAAACGGTGGATGTTGGATAAGATTTCCTCATGTTTTGGATACCAACTTGCAATCAAGAACGAGTGAGGATATCTAATGTGATCTCTGCTGGGAGATTACTGAAATTACCCATGAAAATCCTTTGTTCCCGAAGAAAGCAGGGTTTAAAGGGAACGGGTGAATATTATTTAGGGTTTTAAGATGGCGGAATACCTGAATTATATAGAAACCTGAATCTAGCGGATGTCATATAACGCTAGGAAACGAATTGCAAGTGGGTGTGTAACATGTTTGGTTAATGGGCTTTTTCATTCTGGTCTTATGTTGCTGATGGACTTACGAATTTTTTTTTTTGTTTTTTAATTATGTTTTCAATAAATTAATTACAAATCAGAAAGACTTGTCAACATGTAAGAAATTGGATGGAAGCCTAGCAACGAGCTGAGCTCCAACACCTTTTTTTTTCTTGATGCAACAAATAAGTTATTGCTTAACCGGCTCTTAGAGCAATATCCAAAGACAGTTGCGACTCAATTTTTTCTTCTTCTTTTTTTGTTTGATTGGCAAAGGTTAAGAATAGATTAAAGACCTACAAGGAGTAGGAAAACAAGCTCAAGAGCTACAAACTGACAACCCAACAAAGGCAAGAGGAACAAGCTCTGGATAAAACTCAAACCCCCCAAAAAGACAGGCACCACGGTTACATTAAGAACTAAAGTAAGTACTCCAATTGGTGATGATTGAATCAAGATTAATACCCTTCGTAACTTCGTCATTGCCAACTCAGCAGTAAGCTTAAATCTTCACCTTCTTAATGACCTTAGTCACATTAAAGTTAATGTTTTCAAAGACTAAAGCATTCCTGGACTTCCAAATGGTCCAGCAAATAGCAGCAGGTAAAAGAGGCCAAAGCTTCTTTTCCGATGCGACTCAATGACACCAGGAGGCGGCTTATCATACCAGAAAACTGATTTAAGTGTTTTTCATAGTGCCCCACCCAACCAAAAATCCTAGGTTTGCCGCTGAATGATTTTAATATCATCAAATCCTATGACCTGTTCCTGACATCCGAAAGTTTTTAGGGAGTAAAATAGTGACATGAGGTTCTGCAATTGATCAATGACATTAAGGATTTCTCAGTTACGCATGCAATCTTACGTAATTATAATTATAATACTACAAGAAAACATAGCTTATGCGACCAAAATCTTAACAAGACCACAAAATTTTGGTTGCTTTAACAGTCAGGCAACGTTTTCCCAACAACCCAAATATTTGGTTGCTCTTCGCCAAAAACGGAAGGCCCTGTACAGAAGTTTCTCACACATATATATGCCGAACCTTAGCTGCCTACCACCTTGGCAAAAGAATCAATTCCGGCCACTCTAAATTTTCTCGCATATATAATCACCAAGATCTTCTAATAACCTATAATTTCTTCACCAACAGAAAGGACAAACATTTTAAATAACAGGGGAATAAGCAAAAAGTCACCGTTTCCAGAAACCAAGTACTTCGATTTCTAAAAAGAAAAAAAGCAAAAAACCAAGTACTCCTTTTTCTTTTCTTTTCTGGACATTAATTGGTTTGTTCAATTAGTCATACATTACCCATATTGTAAAACAAAGATTGGTTTAAATAGCTTTGTCTGTTCCTTGAGTTCGTCCAATTGGGGACATCCGATAAAGAGCATGCGTTGTAGGCAAGAATGATGCAAGCCGATGTGCAAGCAGTGGCATCCTGGCCCTTGTTATGATGGATGACACACATGACTGACGGATGACACAATTTTATTTATTTATTTTTCTTTTCCTGTATGCAAGAACCTTGGCCCTTGTTATGACATGACACATTTTTTTTCCCCTGTATACAAGAACCTCATCAATGCATGATATAACAGTGATTATTCATACATCTAGTATACAGACACACCACAAGTACCCTGATCTACAAACCTCAAAGCAAGAACTGAAATCCACACGTTCTTATAATGAACTTCCACAAAGACCTACAATTGAACAACTGATACAGTAGTTTCTTGAACAATTAGCATGTCTTCTGACTGTTTCCCAAAGGATTAAATGAACAATATAAAGGAACTGGGAGGTAAAGGCGTAGATAACAGAAAGAATGATATGTTGAACCCTGAACATCCTTGAGAAACTAAGACATGGCAACTTGCTGCAGTCACACATGTACAAGCAGTTAGAATTAAACACTTGACTATTGGACACCAAACATAGACGCAAGAAGCGAACTTTCACTGTAATCAAGCATCTTCCATAAAATTTCCTAACAAAACCTGTATACTAATGAATTTCTGTGGACTAAATAAAACTCAATTTTCGTGTACCTGACATTTGAGAAAATTCAAATGGAGATCAAGATTGGAATTCTTAACTATACCATCAGAATGCATCAAAGAAATGGAACCACCCATTTGCATATTTTCTTCAAAGGTTGGCTGTGGATAAAGAATCCACCAATCTTGTTACAAATCTCGGGGTCCTCTTCAAAAGAAGAAAGCATATCAGCCTCAAAATTCCCATTCCATTCCTTTTTCTTTGTTCCTGTAAGTCATCGCCATCTGACCATAACCTTCCTTACCAAGAGATTCTGAATCACTTAAACCATCAGAACTTTCCTTGGAAGATTAACCAACAGTTCCATCGTCACTATCCACATAAACAATTCTATCAAGTTCACTGCGGCAGCTGTGTTTCCTATCTTCTCATGTAATTTTTCACTATCCACATAAACAAACCATTCAATCTAATCTCCTTTTGAAATCCTTTAACTAGTCTTCAGCATCTATCTTCATATATTCAAATTCAGCTAACTTTCCCTGTATCCTTCTGAGAGAGAATCATTAATAAGTGAGAGTGGGAATTCTGAGAGTTAGTTTTCGTGAGTTCTTTCAACTAGTAATTGGACTCACAAGTCCAGAAAACCAAGAAGCTGATCAAATACTAACAGTTCTATAAATGGATGACCTGGTTTTGAAGGTTGTCCTTTGATTATGTTTGGCCAAACTAAGTAGACAAGTTGTGAAACCCCTCGTAAGGTTGAAGTCAGTATGTTCACTATGTTGTACGCATAAATTGGCCATATCAAACAAGACGTACTAATCTTGCATGCATTCATCCAAAACTACAGTAAACTAGGATTGGACTAGTTTACTGGACGTTATTTGATTTTATCCGAAACAAAGATTACTCCTAAGAATTATTGAACTTAGTAGGGAAATCATGTTAGGCAATTCATTCGCTAATTTGCAGAATGGAGTTATTTGTTCGCTTAAAGCACATCCAACATCTTGGGTTAAAACAAAAACTTAACAAAACCTCAGATGCTAAAACTTAGAAAATCGAACATTTTTACTTAAAAAAAAAGAGAACTTTCCTAACTGAATGTGATATGGAGAGAAAGAGCAAATTCAAGATAACACTAGAATCCAAAACTAAACAAACTTGTACCGAGAGTTTTGGGACAAGACTAACTATGCACTTCCATCACCTGCCACAACAATGACAAGACTGTATCTAAAAATTTCATCCTCCAACAGCCACATTTCCTCGCCGGGCTAGCTTTCCCGGCTCCATTGTTTTAGTATCTTCTTCTCCCAACTCGTTCAAAGAAAGTAAGGTGTTCCTGTGAGGAAATACTTGACGAAATACTTCACTGAAAACTGCAAAGCTTTTCCAGGTTGAAGCTTTAGGGTCGGAGGAGGTTGAAGCTTTAGGGTTGTAAATATTAAGACAATCAGAAAATCTTAAAACCACACCACCATTCTTTGTGATGTCTAATGGTTCATTATCGGGAAGTGTAAATTCCTTTGTCCAACCTGAAGGCTGGCATTGTTCCTCGTGCTCTTCAAAGTCTTGATTATTATTCCACTTTTTTCGTAACCATATGTCATAACATTTGAGCCTGTTGTTGTTTTCTACAGAATATTCAATAGCACAAAACAAAAACGCACCTAAAACTCCTAATATGTCGCCATCATTCCAATAACTGTCTGTTGGCGAAGCAAGTGGTGGTAGCTGTCTATGAAAGTTTTCATCAGCCAAATCGAAAACCAGAATCATCCCTTCTGCTGTGTCCCTCCAGTGCAAAGCTCCATTTGCAAAGATACCATGTCCGCCGGACTTGGTGGATTCTTCGTAATTTATATGAACTTCAGAATTAAAGTTTTGAACATTTTTCCATCCAATCCCACTGCCAAGAGTGTATACCCAGACCTCTACAAAGTTATGAAACGTATACACTGAGACAATTTTGTACTCATTGGTAGAAGGAAAACAACCAAATCTGCTCGACCAATACACAAAGTTTTGACCAGATTTTGCCTTAGGGATATGAATAGTAACATACTCTTTCGTCACGGGGTTACAAATACAAAAACTATTGAAACCCCTGAGACATACCAAACCATTAAATAAACCAACAATAGCATTGAACTTAAATGGAGGTGTTATATTGATCCTCCTAATTCTATCTATGGGTGTCTCATGATTACTCTCAATATATTCAATATAGTAGAGTTGTCGATTCACAGACAAGGCAAGAAAACTCAACTTACATGAATCAATAGAATGACGAAGACTATTTAAGTGTATGCGAGAAAACGGTGGATGTTGAATAAGATTTCCTCATGTTTTGGATACCAACTTGCAATCAAGAACTGATTCAGTAGGTAAACGAGTGAGGATATCTAAGGTGATCTCTGCTGGGAGATTACTGAAATTACCCATGAAAATACTTTGTTCCCGAAGAAAGCAGGGTTTAAAAGGAAAGGGTGAATATTATTTAGGGTTCTAAGATGGCGGAATACCTAAATTATATAGCAACCTGAATCTAGCGGATGTCATATAACGCTAGGAAACGAATTGCAAGTGGGTGTGTAACATGTTTGCTTAATGGGCTTTTTCATTCTGGCCTTATGTTGCTGCTGGACTTACGAATTTTTTTTTTTATTCTTTGTTCAATAAATTAATTACAAATCAGAAAGACTATCATCCGGTAAGAACTTGGATGGAAGCCTAGAAACAAGCTGAGTTCCAACACCTTTTTTTTTTTTTTTTTTCTTTTTGTTTTCTCTTGATGCAACGAATAAGTTATTGCTTAACCGGCTCTTAGAGCAATATCCAAAGACAATTGCGACTCAATTTTTTCTTCTTCTTTTTTTGTTTGATCGGCAAAGGTTAAGAATAGATTAAAGACCTACAAGGAGTAGGAAAACAAGCTCAAGAGATACAAACTGACAACCCAACAAAGGCAAGAGGAACAAGCTCTGGATAAAACTCAAACCCCCCAAAAAGACAGGCACCACGGTTACATTAAGAACTAAAGTAAGTACTCCAATCGGTGATGATTGAATCAAGATTAATACCCTTCGTAACTTCGTCATTTCGAACTCAGCAGTAAGCTTGAATCTTCACCTGCTTAATGACCTTAGTCACATTAAAGTTAATGTTTTCAAAGACTAAAGCATTCCTGGACTTCCAAATGGTCCAGCAAATAGCAGCAGGTAAAAGAGGCCAAAGCTTCTTTTCCGATGCGACTCAATGACACCAGAAGGCGGCTTATCATACCAGAAAACTGATGTAAGTTTTTTTCATAGTGCCCCACCCAACTAAAAATTCTAGGTTTGCCGCTGAATGATTTTAATATCATCAAATCCATAATTGGGTACTAATACGTTCATTTGTCTCAAAGAATGTATAAGAAACTCATAGAACACATGCCTACAAAAAAAAAAAAAACATTAGCACCAGAACCTAGGGGTGCCAACGGGTCCTATCGGGTCCGGATAGTATACTATCCGGAACCGGAACCGGAACCGTTAATTTTAATCGGTTCTGGGTCCTAACGGTTCCGAGTCCGGTTCCTAAATTGATGGACCCGGAACCGGACCCGTTAAAAATCTTAATTACCCGTCGGATCCGAATATTTATCGGGGCCTCTAAATTCAACTATATTTTTTGATAATCTATTTTCATAATTGTTATGTTAACTTGAATTTTATAATTTTTCATATAACATTATTATTATACCTATACAAATATTTTAATTAACATTAAAAGTAAGAAAATAAACGAAAACTGAAAAAAAAATTCAAGCGAAACCATACAAAATCTTTCCATTTTATGCAAAATTAACAAGCAAAAGATGAATATTCGGGTACCCGATACCCGGCGGATAATACCCGTTAGGACCCGAAAACTTATCGGTTCCTAATGGGTCTACCCGTCGGGTAGTGATTTTGTTAGCGGGTCCAATCTTAGGATCCAGAACCGGACCCGATACATCCGGGTCCGGTTCGGTTCCGGGTAATCAGGTACCCGTTGGCAGCCCTACCAAAACCCAACACAAAGCAATAAATGCAAATAGTCCAAATGAACCTGGCTAAATTGGGGTCTATGCCCATTAATCTGGGCCTACATTACAGGACAAATTTTTTTATTAAGAGATGAAACTACCAACTTACCCTTTATCAAATACCAATACTACAAATGTGTCCCCATTAAATCATAATGATAAAATTAAAAATTAAAATCAAAATCATAAAATTAAAAACAAAAATCAAAATCATAAACCTAAAATCATAAAATTTGAAACTAAAATCAAAATCAAAATCAAATTTATTTTCATCTCCACTTCAACTGATTCTTCTTCTCAATCTAAACTAGGTTTTAGTATCATGTAATCGCTCAAAAATTGAAAATTTTGAAATCAAACTTTTTCGGAGGTTTACCAGAATCGGTTAACATGTACATGTGATCCGATTGCAAATAGAAACGGTTTATGTTCATGCCCACAAAGACCGATTGTCCTGGATATGTTTTGTGGTTCGAGAAATTTGAACCAGAATCGGTCAATGTTAATGTCCATATATCCCGATTGTCTACCATTTGAATGCATAACTGCTTAGCCCATAATCGGATTACATTAGCACTTATAAAACCGGTTATTGATGTATAATTCTAGAACCGGATTTTATATGTGTGTCGAGTAAACCGATTGTTGTAAGAAAAAATTCACAATCTTTCTGTATCTTTTTTTTTGTTAGAATCAGATTACATGAGCACTTTTATAAACCGATTCCTGTTGTGCAATGTCAATAATCGGTTTTTATGTGTGTATCGTGTAAACCAATTCTGGTTATACCCAAATTGAAAATGAGTATGACTATGATTTTACACAATTTCAAAACGAGTATGATTTCATACTCGATCTCAAAATGAGGATATGAATTTATACTGAAATTGAGTATGAAATCATACTCATTTTGAGATCGAGTATGATTTAAATTATGTTTGATTTTTTTCTTTTCCATAATCGGTTTTTTGTGTACATTTGAAAAACCGATTCTGTTTTTTTTTTTTTTTGTGAATTGAAAAAATAAACCCAGAATCGGTTTATGAGAGCACAAACATATACCGATTCTCGGTTGATTTTTCTCAAAAAAAAAATAATTTTTTTCACGTTTTGATGAAGAATCAAGATTAGTTAATTTTTAGTTTAATTTGATTAAACATCAATTAATCACCCGATTAATGCTAATTAATCAAGAGATAAATTAGCCATTTTTTAAAATAATTGGATAGGGGTGTGTTTTTTTTTACTTTTCAATAATCTTTTTATATTATAATGATAATTAGCCAGTATCACTATAATATAGTAGTTAAGTCACTGGGTGATGATACTAGTGATTATGACTTAAGAAAAAAACTAAATGCTTGCAATTATGACTTAAGATTCTTGCATTTATGACTGTTGACTCAGGTAGTAGAGTAACAATTTCCCGACCCATGTAAGGGGCCGGGCTGGTCTACTGTTCTTCCGACTCTATTAGAACACCCCGCGGAACTGAAATCAATCCAACTTTTGGCCTCCCTCCAAGCTAGGGGTGTAAATTTTGCCCGGCAGCCCGAGGCCCAGTACCGTCCGCCCTGTCCCATGACAGCCCATGGGTGACTGTGGCCCTTTACGGGTTGCCCCGACCTAGCCCATTTAAATAAGAGGGCGGGCACAGGCCACAATTCAAATTTTCTTGCCCGGCCCAATACCCTCACTATTATCCCGTCAATGCTACCCGCCATGTTAGCCCGCAAGTGTTATCCATTTACCTAGCCTAAGTGACTGTTCTCATTTGTTTTATCCTATAATATACTTGATACATATACTTAATACAGTCAACCCTCATAGTTTTCATATGTATTTCTTAACTTTTATTCCATTGGAGTCTAATTTTGTTTATCATATAGAGAAAATATTGAGCAAAATCTAAGGAAGTTTCCTTTTCTGATGATTCAATTCAGGAAAAATTATAGGAAGTTTGGTTTATCTTATTCCCATCTCAATTCTCGTATTTGATTATTAATTTTTTAAGTAAAACTTGTGTATTATTACTACTTTCTTTTTATTTTTAACAATATATATGTATAATATATATATTTGTTTGTAATATTCAAGGCCCTCCCGGCCCTACCCGCCCGAGCCCAAATTACAAAACAGGCTTGGATAGGCCATGGATAATAATTGTAGATAAATAACCCTGCCCGCCCGTCCCTTTTAATTTCATGGATAAGAAATGTTCCGGCCCGCCCAATACCGTCCCATTCCCCTACTCCAAGCTCTAGGTAGGCGAAGCTTCCCCCCAAATATCTAGGGCAAATGCATACATTCCTCTTATAGTCTTAAAATCTCTCCTTTTTTCTTCAATTCTACCATTAATATTTCCTCAGGCAACAATTGATCTGCGCTCTGCAAAGGTTTGATTTTTCTTTTCTTTTCTTTTGCTGTAATTGTGAGTATTTTGAACTGATTTTGTACTTCATTTTCTCACTGAGTATCAAATTGTCTCATGTTTTAATAGTTCTAATTTGATGTTCTGTTTCATCATTTCTTTGAATTTGGCATATGTTGTTAATTTAGGGTTCAATTAGAACCAAGAAACACTGAGTTAGAATTAAAATTGGTCAGCTATCCTAATCAAGTAGAGTGAAGAACTTTTAGGGTTTTAATTTCATAAATTTTGCATCTTTCTTAAATTGTGTGCTAAATAGTAAGTATGTCTAAGCAGCCACTCATCAATTTTTATTTCCACAGCATCTTGAATCTTGATTTCCATGTATTTTTGTTGAGCGAAACCGAATTCATGATCTCTATAGAAGTGTAGTGCACAAGCTAAACGTGTTTACGTCTTCTGATTTCACATCGGTAAAGAAAGCTCTTCGCACTTGGCTGTCTTAGTTACTAGTCTTCCAACTAAAAGTATTCGTCCAGTAATTAAAATTCCTAGAGAGTTCTTATCATTTCAATACTAAACACTTTAGTATTGCCTCTGACGGAAAACAGTGAGGAAAATTTGTGGTACTGATCGACTGACTAACAGCCATAAGGTGTGAGTCTAGCTGATTTAGACAGTAGAACTAAGAAACCTGATACTAGGATACCCTGCGCTACCCAAATTAGATCTTTCGAAATTGTCGATTAGGCAATTTCCGACATGACACGATAGCTGACTTCCCAAGAACTAGTTAAGTAGCTAGAGTTAAAGTATCCACTGCACTAAGTTTTATAAACAGGATCATTCAGAAACTCGATGTATTGCACGGCATAGTGTTGTGCACGTGTGTTAGTATATGCAGACTAGATTTTAATCGTCAAATTAAAATTGCTTGTTGGATGTTTACCTTTTCCAGGTTACCTCAATGTAAGTTTGTTTTTACTAACAGATTTTTTATAACCAGCAGATAGAATTGGTAGTTTTTTGCACTTTATTGGCGATTTGAGTTTCAATATTCTAATTTCTTACTAAAGTTCCAAATTTCTAAGTACGTACCACAAACTGGTTTTCTAGAAATATAGTTGGAAAATTTTCTTCATTACTACATTACTACTGCTGGACATACCTCTCCAATAGATTGGCAACTGTCATCTAAGGTTTGTAGCCCTGTAGTTCCTACTAACTGATGATTTTGTTGTAGTTGTTGCTTCTTTAAGGTTTAAGATCGCTGCGTAATTCCCTCTCCATGGATTCACCATCATCTGAATTCGTTTGGATAATTGAGAACTTTTCTAGCTTGAATGACAAAGAATTTCATTATTCTGATTATTTTTTAGCAGGTGGTTGTACATGGTATGTGGACTACTTTCCCATTCATCACTTTATTGGTTATGTGTAGATTTGGTGGTATTTATTGATTTCAATGCTTCTGGTATCTACTCTTTCTCATTAGGTCGATAAGGATTCACTCCAAGGGTCGCACAATCGGAAAACACTTTTCGATGTACCTTATGTTTAAGGGTCTGGATGATAAATCTTATAATACAAAGTTCAGCTTATCCATTTTTAATCAGAAAGATCACCAGAAAACAGTGAGACAAAGTACATATTTTCTTTGTTTTAGACTCTCTTCTATGTTTCAAAGATAACATACTATATTATTATCTGCACTAAAATTTAGATTATTATTTAGAGAAACTTTCCCTATGTCTACAGTAATTATTTTGTACTTCAAAACTTATTATGTCTGCAGGTGGGCAATATACATTCACTCGTAACACAGGCAGTGGGTTTTCATCAGTCTTGCTCCTTCCTGATCTACATGACCCTGCTAAAGGGTTTATTGTAGAGGACAGTTGTATAATTCAAGCTGAGATTACTTTTGTTAAGTCTGATGCTTTTAATGTGGAGGTGATGTTTTGTTTAGCTATCTCCTTTTAAAATAACTCTAAGATTTCCCTAATCATATTCCAATTAAAATAGTGAAGCAATGTTGGGGTTTCGATTTTTTTAGGTGCCTTTAAGTACTGCTGGGAAACCCTTTGAAGGAGACAACGCAGTTGTATTCTATGATAACAATTTTGAAATTGTCGGAAACTTCAGTGTTTTGAAAAAACCAGCATCTTTGTATAGAAAGATTTGGCTGAAATATGGCCATATAGCTTCGACGAAAGTTTTTCCAGCCTCGTCATACAATAGCTTAGTCACTACGGTTGCCGATATTATGAATTCTGTTATTGATATGTATCATTGCCGTCTTATTGAAGTATCTGCTGAAATGATTGGTGCATGGGAAAATAAAATAAAATTTGCCGAGGAGCTTCAGTTTAATGTTAAATGGCTTAGAGGCCGTTTCAATGATGTAAAAAGGGATTTCAACAATGGACGGATTGAAAAACTTATGAAGGAAGCAGAACAAAACCCAGGACCTTCACAGCCCCCGAAAGTGAAGGTGGAGAATGAAGTAGTTGACGAGTTCAAAGAGATCTGCTTGCCAGGCTTTTTGTTTGAAGGGATGTTATGAACCAGTCAACTGGGTGAGGTAAACTTTTACTTCCAACCATAAAGAAACTGATATTGTCATTTGGTAGCTAGAAAAAAAATCTGAATTTAAGTGTTGTAGGAAAATTAGTGTCTCGATCTCTGACATACGAAGGATGTGCTTTTTGTCAATGACTGCAAAAGTATTTTGAATCTTGTTAATAGTCAGATTAAGTCACCAGCCACTGTCTGGAGTTTAAAAATTCTCTTCTGTGTAGTACTTTGTAAGAGTAACTTGTAGGGTGATTGTTTAGCCTCTTGTGGTCAACTCAGGTTCGTGGCATCCCTTTCTTGGATAGTTTACTTGCAAGGTATTAACTTCCACATTCTGTCATCTCTGGTTTGTTAAACGAAGTTGTTTTGTCCGCCAAAACAATTTTGGTTGTGTCTACTTTATGACTAGCTGTTTCTTATGATAACATTATCGATTACAGTTTGGTAAATCTAGACTAAAATATTTTGGCAGTGACTTGGTTACCTTACAGTTGTTTTTATTATACCGTCTGTTTCTTAGTTCTCATTGATGTAATACATGCCAGGCCCTTAAGTTTTTCCTATTAGTTACTTCTGTACAAAGGCTCATAAACACCCCAACAATACTAGTAGCTGTAGGGCTTAATCTACCTCTCCAATCTTCCTTTTTTTTTGGAGAACTACATGCTGCCTGGTACACCTCTCTCTATCCTCTCTTATATTGCAGGAAGGATTGTACTGCGTACAAGAGAGTATTTATGTATTAGCAGGGGTCCATGGAAAAGGTTTCTACTAGTGACAGTATTCTCCGAGATTGAAAATGATTTAAGAAGCTGCAAAATATATTGCATGCACGACTGGAACACCAATATTTATGTATTAGCAGGGGTCCATGGAAAAGGTTTCTACTAGTGACAGTATTCTCCGAGATTGAAAATGATTTAAGAAGCTGCAAAATATATTGCATGCACGACTGGAACACCAAAATTAACGCAACATTTATGCATTTCCGGTTTGGGATATGAACAATTGCCCTATTTTTTATTTTTTTTGTTTTGATTGTAGATGGAAATTTCACTACTAGATTCAAAATTTACGGACATATCTAGTATAAATGTAACCGGAAAAACTGTATTCAAAGATGGATATCTCCACGGCAATAAGAAAGCAAGATTATAACACGACTCTATTTACAGCATGAGCCAGCAGAAGCATTAAGCACCTGTCCAGGGAAGCTTAGATGCAGTTGAGGAAATCAACCAAACAGGCTAGCATTTCCTGTTGCAAATCTTGATTTCTGATATGCCAAATCTTGCAAATCCTAACCTCTTAACTACAGATGGTAAAATTTTCCTTTCCTTTACTTCAAATCTTAAATGATATATTGATATGTATCCCAATAAAAGTTCTGTTAACTATATGCATTGGGGAAGCATATAGAGAAAAGGAAGCTGGCTTACAAAAAATAAAGCATTCATATTAAATGACACCTGAGGTATGCCATCATAGACTTAAACTAGATTCATCCAAAGTTGCACTTTTGCCCAATAGCATTATCAATTTAAAGCATGACACTGTTGGCCAATAGCATTATCAATGGCATTATTAATTTGGACTAGGTATGACCAAATTTTCATTATGCAAGCCTCTTTGTTCTTTAGAAAATGCTGCAAGAGAACGAAACGAATATAGACACTAGTTGCACTGTCCAGTACTTCACATTTATCATTTCTTATGACTTTGCATTTTGATTTTGATTTTTTGATTTTTGATTTTTTTTTCTTTGCATATCTTTTCACGTATAGGCTTATTCATGTTTGAATCGAGTTCTGAACCATATAGTATTATTTTTAAGCTATGTTTTTCTTAATTCGAATTTAGTAGTTTGATTAATGTTAGGGATTAGAAAATGAAGCTATGGCAATGTTAAGTCTTCCAAATGAAATTACTAGCGAATTCTATCTTAGTTAGCAGGTGCAGAATGCAAAATTTGGTCTACTTTTCTTTCGGACACTAAATTTATTAAGAATCATCTCAGCCATGCCATTCAAACCAACAAGAGTCCCAGGCTCATCTTATCTCATACACTCCATCTCAGGTTAAGACATGAGTTTAGACATAAAAACAACAGAGGCATCAAACAATGGCACCGAATGGAAAGGAGTTTTGGATAATGTCACAATGACTCCTCAACAACAAAAATCTTAACACACAAACAGAAATCTTTTTATATATAATTATATAAAGTAGTAAACCTACACTGTTGAAACTCAAAACCACACACATCAGTGGCTGGTTACAACTTTAAACACAAATACATAACAGTCTATGTATAATCCTTACAGTACACACGATAATAGTTATCACACTTGCAAACAGTTTTATTCTGAGAAATCACACAACACTCAACAATCCACGCATGATATAAGTTGTATTTTACTTATAACTCAATATAGTATATAGTTTGTTTTTTTTCGCCTCGCTGCCTATGACTATACTCCTACTCCTGTTGCTAGCTGTAGAGGAGAGTAGTACTGAAACACGGCAAATGGACTTGAATTTTGTTTTATGTTTTTTTTTTCTTCTCCCTTTTTACCTCTATCACACATGTCTATGTCGATATAGGTAGGAGAATAATAATGCACACACTTAGCTCGTACCAATATAGCAGATGCTATAATGTATGAGACTGTGAAGCAAAAAGAAACACATCCACACATGAAAACGTACACTTATTTGGAGGGCCAGAATGAAAGTGACTTAGACTAGCGACGGAAGCTTCTAACTGGGCGAGGCGGGTCACCCTCTACATCATGGAGCTTGATGAGAGTGTAGATGCCTGACCCTGCAAGTGCACCCAATGTTGGTGCTATTATGTACACCCATATGGCTTTGTAGTTGCCTGATGCCACCGCTGGACCTAGTGTCCTCACTGGATTCATTGATCCACCACTAGCTGGCCTGCCAACCCATACAATTGGCAATTTCAATTACCGCACTTGAATATTCAAACTTAAAATGTTGATAACCTTGAAATCGGATAACTATGTAATTTATCTAGAGCATCAGCTTTAGAATAAAAGAGTGCATCATCTTTTGGAAGAAAAGAAAAAGACTTACCCGGAGATTAGAATGTTCAGCATGACAGTTGCTCCGACTGCTATTCCTGCCAGTTCTCCAACCTGAATCAACAATAAGGGTGCAGTACATTAATCTATTAATTCCAACTCCAGCAAAACAAAATGCCTTTTTTTCTTTCTTTTCCTTAATTCCATATTGAAATCTTGCTACGTACCGCACGAGTATCCGTTGCAACAGCCGTGACAACAAACATAAGAATGAAGGTGATAATAAACTCAAGCGCAAAGGCTTGAGCAAGAGTGTTTGAAGGGATAGTAACACCACCAGACATGTAGGGGTTAAAAACACCCTTGAGGGCGAAAGAGGCACATATTGACGCAGATACCTGAGCTAATATGTAAGCAGGAACTTGAGTCCATGGAAAATGTCGGAATGCTGCAAAAGCGATGGTGAGGGAAGGATTGAAATGTGCCCCTGATATGTGACCCGTGGATAATATGAGCACCATAACAGCAAGTCCAGCACAAGCTGCATTCCCTATGAGTGTCTCAACACCGTCGTACTTCTGGTTTAAAATAGGCCCGGCCGAGGCTGCAAACATCAATATGAAGGTCCCTACGAACTCTGCTCCTAGCTGTAGCATGAAACCATCTTAGATGCATTTACTAATGACAAATAAACTCAAAAGTGAAATAAAATTGCTCTTCATTATGAGTAGTTAGATAGTTAACTACCCACTTGTTTTCTATTGGAAATTTTATAGTAGAAAAATAAAGATAATCTATATTATCTCCATAGAAAGTCAATATATATTAACTTAATGCTGGGCGGTGTGTGATTTTAGTCCTGCTGAATTTAGACAAGTTATTGATTCAGGGATGTATGAAGATGACATTATGTCATTATCGATAGCAAGGCTGGCCAGGGAAACTTAAGTCAAACGCCAAATTCTTCGAATATCTAGCACCCATGTGCATGATGATCGCACAATTGAAGATCTGTATACTTCAACCGATGCATGATATGATGCATGGACAAATACTTTATTTAATTATGTACGAACGTACCTTCCTGCCAAGAGAGACGTCCGGTGGTCCGAGATCGGTGACACACATATGGTTGGGTGTCCATGATTCAACTGGGAAACACTTGCCTCGAGGCATGGACTTCCTCTCCCTTTCATAGGACAATGAGTCGATTCTCAGCGATGACATCAACGGCGTTGGTGTTCCGGGAGTTGCCGGTGGGGTCGCCGAACTGTTCTCAATCCCGTTGTTCAAATCAACTTCAGGCATTTTTTTTTTTTTTTTAACAATGTAAGAGGGACTGATAAACGGAACACGCAGGAAAAATAAACACTAAGTAGACTAATTTTTTTGTTTTTTTGGATAAATATCTCTAGTAAAAGAGAGTAAACAAAGAAAGATAGAACTAATTTACATGATTGGAAGGTTTTTATAGATGTATTTCTAAGTAATAGATTGAATCCTCGCCAGTCTAACAATCACTAACTATTTGATAAATCCTATAAGATGAATCTATAGAATAAGACTAATTTAATTTTTTTGGGTTTTTTTGATAGATGTTCGAGAGAAAATTAATGGAAAACAATTACATGCTTGTAAAGCTTTTTTAAAAGTAGTTTTAAGGAATAATAAAAATCGAATGATCCAGTTTCAACAATTAAAATTCAAGATTCTATTCTCCAAATACACATCTGCATGAAGAAGCTGAGAATAATACTCCGAATGAAGAACGAACTGAAGTGAAAAAGATGAAGAGAATGATTAAAAGAGACGACGATGAACAGCTAGAACACAAAAGGGTGATGAGGGAGTTAACAAACAAACAAGACTGGTATAGTAGTATAGTTGGTGATGAGCAATGAGATAGATGAATGTGGGTTTCTTATATAGTAAAACGCAAAAAAAGAACTTAATTAGTTATTTTCTTAATTTGTCTCTTGGGTTCTTGATGTTTAAGGCCTGGTAGGCGCTTTAAATTATTGTTAATCTTCAATGATAGACAAAAAGAAAAGAAGAGGGAAACGTAATGCATACGACTTTGAGAGGGAGACAAGAGAGAGAGATCTGAAAGAAAACAAAAGCTGAGGTCAATGCTGCTTAATCAATCAAAACCACCAGTTAAAATATATTGATGATGATGAGTTGGTACCTACTTCGTTCGTTCATCATGATTAAAGCTGAAATTCGCTTGGGATAATAAAAGTATTAAGACCACCACCCAAATAATACAGACCGGTTGATTAGGGATATCAGAATTAAACTAACTGATGAAGTACAGAAGTAGTGAATACTATAACGTTTAGTTGTACTATCAAGAGAATAGTGGATTAAAGAAATGTGTCAGTTGATAGTTTTGTATTCATATGCATGCACATCAATGAATAATCCATCATGCTATGCTACTTATATTGATCCCCCTTGTTCCGTAGTATTGCTTTAAGTATTATATTCGTATAGTTGCTAATAGAAAATGATCTTGTGATTCTTATAATACCTTGCTGGTCGGTGATTAATTAGCTTTAGGCTTAATGTATCACGCGAAATCAGAGGTTAATTAACGTTTAAGCAGTAACCAGTATTCGATATGTACAAATTAATTGTACTGCTGCTTGGGTAGCTCTACACTGGGATCATACACCTTTCATTTCATGCCAAAGCTCACATGGAAAGAAGATAAAAACTAATAGCCTCTTTATATGTCACTCAAGAAGTTGCCTTTTGAAACAAAAACGTTTTGTTTGAGTACACAATTTCGAAATAACTTTTGGAACTAAGAAAAAAATATATTGCTTCTAACTTTTGATTCTCGTATTCAACGGGAAATAAGGGTTAGGCCTAACCGTAAAGATAAAAACCGTTGAACACAAATTGGATTCATCCTGACTTAAACTTAAAAAATAGCGAGAATGAAATTGGATACATCCTGATGTAAATTAAAAATAAGAAAAAATATTTGAAAATTGGTAGATGAAACTGTTTACATCCCGGCTATTTTTACATTTTTGTCCATTTAAACAGTATCAAAATCTAGATGTCTTTTTCACCCCAAGAATTGTTGATTTTGTTTTTTTAACCAATTTTGTATAGCCTGTTTAGATGTCACTCTAGAAATTGCCTTCTGAAACAAAAACATTTTATTTAAGTATACACTTTCGGAATGATTTTTGGAACTAAGAGAAAAGAAAATTGTTTCGAACTTTTGCTTCTCGCATTCAATGGGCTGTAAGGGGTAGGCCTAACCTCAAAGAGAAAAACCGTTGAAAATAAATATCACAAAAATAGAATAAACGGTGGTTGATCCCACCTTTTCGAACCATTTTTCCAGAACATCTATAACATTAACACATCCCTATCAATATGAGAGTACTTCAGTTCCCAAACTAAATCAATGATTAAAAACTTAAGAGAGTTATCCGATTCCGAGAGGCATAGACTCCTACGAACTGACCGAAGCAGTGGTATGAGAGGAGTAAACCGTTAATTAATTGATTATATATGTATCACTTTACTTTCTTCTTCTTTTTGGTAATTTCCCCATGGTATCCTTGCACGTGGTCATGTTATCATTCGCAGGTTTAATGTTCGGCGCAATAATTAAAATAAAGAAAAAATCAAATAAGCAAAAGTTATTGATACTTATCTCCTTTATAATGGAATTGATCGATTGACGAAACGAACGAGCTTCTCATATCTCCACAACAGCAACAAGGCAAAACTTTGGAAAAACAAAGTGAGTCACGTGTTCAACATGTTTCCCTTAAGACATTAGCGCCCGGCTACACTCAAGAGTGATGCTATATCCCTCACAGGACGGATATCTCCAGGATAAAACACCCTAATACACCTACTACTAGCATATGTAGTAGATGCTCAACTTGAGCTTGGCAACTCCGAAAAAACCATAAAGGAAAATCTCGAACGCTTGAGAAAAACTATAAAATATTTTTTTCCCTTGGGGGTCCCTCTAAATATAGAGGAACCCCTTTCCCATAGATTTTACAAAAATAGTGAATTTGTTTATATAATCGACAAATACAACTTAAGAAGAAAAACTCCCCGATGTGGGACTAAAAGGTTTATATAGTTTCTTAAAACTACTGAAAATTGGAAACTCCACGATGTGGGACTAAAAAGTTTCATTCACAAAATAAAACAATAAATTATAATTTTTTATTAAAACTTTAAAAAATTATTTTTTTATTAATCGTTTTCCAACAATCCCCCACATGAATGAAAACTCAATAAAACATGAAAACACAGATAGATCTTGGTAAATCAACATCCCAACCTCACGATCCAAACAGACTGATCGTGCAAGTGTTGAAATCATACTAGTCATTTCTACGTCCTCTCCCTCACACAAAAGTGTGTTGACCCCAGGGTCATACTATGGATTGCATAAATCATAATAGTATTGAGAGATTTCATCCTTAGTTCTCACATGGTGATACTATAGGTATCTTTCACCAAAGTGAAAAAGCATGAACTAGTGAACCCTTAGTGACCTTTAGGTCCTAAGTTCCAGTAATACCAAAACCATCAAAACGAAAATCACATAAAAAGCGCAGGAAATACCATTTTAGGCAGAGGTGTCCATGAGGTCTTGAACCTTTGCTTAGTGAGATATTACCGGAATTACTTGCTAGAGACAGTGAACTATGTCTTGAACTGCTAGCATTTGATGTAATTCGTGATAACAACCACGGGTGATATCTCCAAGATTGCTGCCAAGCTCGTGCCATTTTGTCCAATTTGGCCCTGGACATATCCTGTTTCTCAGAATGCTCTAGAGAATCAAATCTCATATTCTCATAGGAAGCGGCCCACTTCCTCATTCAGATAGGTGAGTTTCCATAAAGAGTGTTACTACTACACCCCACTTCAATCTTAAATTTAAACTATAGAACTCATTAAGACTTCTTAAAAGTCATCCTTCACATGCAGTCACACTATCACGTCTACACCATAGGGAAGGGACAGAGAATAAAATTCTCTGATAGTGTTTACCTTTACCCACCACAAATTAGTTGTCTCATTCGAAACCTTGATCTTGGGATCTCCAGTCAGCAAGGTTGAGTATCCTTCATGGCAAGTTTAATTTATGAGCTTAAGCCCCATCCCCTTCGATGTTTTCTAATATCTTTGGATGAACCTTTCGTCAAAGGTTGCGCGATATTCTCCTTGGACTTTATCCAATCAATGGAAATAACGCCAATTGAGATTAGTTATTTTTAGCTTTAGCTATTATAGCTTGGCTAACACAGTATATAGATATAGCTGGCACAGGCCTATGCCAGAGAGGAATGTCTTCTAAAAAGCATCTTAGGCACTCAGCCCCCTCTCGTGCTTTATCTATCGCAATACTCTCATTCCATAATGAATTGAGCAATATATGTTTGGAAATCTTCCAAAAAACCTTCCTGCTAGAGTGAAAACATATCCACTCGTAGACTTAAGACTCCTCTGAGTCAACTATCCAGTTTGCATCACAAAGTCTCTCAAGGACAGCAAGATACCTTTCATAAAACAAAAAAAGGTAATAGAGTATTTTAGGTACCGCCTACTAAGTGCATCCCAATGCTCTTGCTCTGGACAACAAGTATATCTACTTAACTTACTCACATATAGGCAATGTCTGGACACTTACAGTTCATTAAATTCATCAGACATCCTATAACTCTTGAGTATTCAAGTTAAGATACTCCACTATCCTTAATTTTCTTGAGTCTACAATAATCGTACGGAGTACAAGCAGGCTTACAATCACACTGATTGTATCTCTTAAGCACAAAATTCAACATAATGAGAACGACTAAGACTATAAATGCTAGATTATTCTAATCCTCATCCCTAAGATTACATCAACAGGGCCTAAGTCTTTCAAGTCAACGTTCTCATTCAGCGCATAGTGGAATTAATCACATCTAGTTTGTATCAAGTATAAGCATATCATCAACATACAAGCATACAATCACACAGGCTTAACAAGTTACTTGTAAATATACTTGTCAGATTCATTAACTTAAAT
Organism: Papaver somniferum; assembly: GCF_003573695.1. Classification (NCBI taxonomy): domain Eukaryota; kingdom Viridiplantae; phylum Streptophyta; class Magnoliopsida; order Ranunculales; family Papaveraceae; genus Papaver; species Papaver somniferum. The sequence continues at coordinate 923,137 of NW_020647415.1, read as the reverse complement.
CCACTATACATTATCACATGATCAAATTTTCCATGTCACTGTTTACGTGCTTATTTTATAAACCATACAAAATTTTGTTCAACTTACAAACTTTGTCATCATAACCTTTCACTACAAAGTCCTCAGGTTGGTCTATGTAAATTTCTTTATCTAATTCACGATTTTAGAAAAGCTGTCTTAACATCCATCTGATGTATCTCTAATTTGTTTATGACAGCAATAACAGTTAGCATCTCAACGTAAGTAAATCTCGTCACATGTGAATAAGAATCAAGGAAATATACACCTTGTTTTAGTTTATAGCCTTTAGCTACCAACTTAGCCTAATATTTTTCTACAGTTCCATATACCTAATGTTTCCTCTTAAAGACTCATTTACATCTCATGGTCTTACTCTCTGGAGGTAAACTATAAACCTCCCAAGTCAGGTTCCGACGGACTGAGTCCATTTCACTGATGGGATTTCAGTAGATATCAAGGCTTTTTTACAAGTCCGGGGCTTAGACTAAGCTAGGCATGTTATGAAGTCGGCTTCATAAAAAGTCTCAAGTCTTTTTTTTTTTTTACTTATCTTAGGCTCAACCGTAACTTCATCTTCCTTTAAGATAAGTTCTGACTATTTGAAAATAAATCTAGGGATCAACAACACATCTCTAATGAGGTACATGTTTAAGAATAAACATGTTCAAAGAACTCAGCATAGATTATGTAATAGTATCACACAAAGTCAGAAAAAATCACACCAAAGTCTGAAAAATCAGAACACACAACCAAAAATCTATATGTAGAAGTATACTCAGCATACCTTATATGAAGACACAATCCACATTTTTGGTTTCTATCTACTTCTTTTAGGAAGACGAATGGAAAACTTAGTCAAACACCCCCACACTTCGACGCATTCATAAGAAGGTCATCTACCTATCCATAAATCATATGGAGATTTATCTGATCCTTAAGGGTACTCTATTCAGGATATACTAGTTAACATGACTGCCTCCCCCCACAAGGCCGCAGGTAATCCTGAACTAATGAACATGACAATTACCATCTTCTTAAGGATACAATTGTTATGTTCAAGGATTCTAATTGGTTTTGAACTTCAAGTTTATACATCTTAAGGCTTCTAAGGCATCATCCTTATCCCTAAGCAAGTATACAAGACAGTACCTCGTACAATCATCTACGGAAGTTATAAACCATCTTTTACCACAGTGATTTTAGGTTGAACTCATGTCATCTAGGCCTAACTTAAATAATTCTAAAGGCTTAGAATTACTCTGAACATTTGTGCTAAAAGGTTTTAAAGCAAATTTGATTCTTCACAGATTTCACTTTTGTGTTCAAAGTCCAAATTAAATTTGGGTACACAGCCTATGCTATCCAGTTAAGCATTGACTTATAAGTTTACGGTTACAAGCTTACCACATAAAACAATCAATCACATAAAGAAAGCACAAGAATCAACTATGTTCACATCCTCAGTTTTTTCCGTTAAGCTTATATAGACCCAAAGTCCTATAGATCTTGCTTAAAAAATAACTGCCTTGTTACAACAAGTTTTCCAGAAAAAATTAAGATCTTAAATCTTTTTCCATCTACAATAGAACAAGATACAAGATTCTTGCATATGCTTGGAACATGAAAACTTCATTCAATGTGAGAGTATTACAGATATGAGCTTCTGCTCGACCTTTTCCTTTTATGCAATCTCTATTGCAGATGAGTTACTCAAAAAGATTTTCTCGACATCCCCTATCCTCTGATAGGAGGTGAACATGTCTCTGTTTCAACAAACATTCTCGGTGGCTCCAGAGTCCACCTTCTGGTCTCTCACATTGGTTGTTAAAATAACTTCTGACATCATGTCAATGAACTCGTTCTAATTTGTTTCAACTAAATTAGCATTAACTTTCTACTTATTAAGGTTTTATGTTGTCTACACTTTACTACCGTATGGCCCGGAATTTTACAAACATAACAATCACCCTTAATTAAAGTAACGCTGGATTCAGTTTTACGAAACATACCTTTCTTATGAAGACTACGGTTAGAGTTGTGTTTGATATTCCCGCCTTTGTCAGCTTTGGAAGACTTATGTTCATCCACATGCGCCTGGTAGCCATGTTCCTTTTCAATTTCATGTCACAATCTTCGTTTATACTCTGACCACGGACACGGTAATTTCCCAATCACCTAATACACCACATCTCACAAACCTTAGTTCCGAATAGGAAGATAAAATATGAGTTTTGAAGATAATATCTAGATTTACAAACTTCGTTTGAACCACCATATCAAAAAACTCATGATTACCCCATAAAAAATACTTTAGTTAACAACAAAAGTTTGCCCGTCAGAATTTTTCAGGAACATTTGTCTGTTTTGTAAAATATCAAACAAATATTTTTACAACTCCAAAAATTCTGAAATTTTAAGTGGGTAACTATCAGGATGTCTACTACGTTGTGTAAAAAGGGTTCATCTAAATTCCTTCTAGGTTAAGAGATAATCTCAAAACTCTACAGCTGACCAAACAATTGTTTTTGTTTTTCACTCCACAATTAACATCCATGATTCACAAACCAACCAACACTACGGGAAAAATCATCATTGACGACACAAGATAAGAGTTGTAGTACCCCTACGACAACTCCATTTCATGCATTGTGGAACGGGGGTATTGTAGAAAGTCCAAGTTTTTCTACAATGGTTGACAAGTGTTGTAAAGGGTGATGTGATTCATGGTTCGACAATAGTTTGTCAATGTTGCGATTCTCTTTCGATTTTATTTTGGAAGCCTACCGCAACTCTTATTTATATTGTAAGACTTGATTTCACAACATCTAATCTGGGTAGTAAAACTCTATAACACAACTCCCATTTATATTGTAAGACTTGATTTCACAACATTTAATCTGTGTAGTAAAATTCTATAACGCAACTTCTCTAATAATCGTGAATAGCACTATTACTACACAACTTCTCGAAAATACAACTTTTGTTTGGAGTTGTGTGCATAATACTATTTTGAAGAAAAAAAATTAGGGCCGAAACCGAATTGCCGAAAATAATTCACATTCGCATTAACGTACCAGTGTAACACATTTACATTCATTCAAGTTAACCTACTAGTCTTAAACACACATTCAAAAAATGGCAGTGATATAGATGTTTGTTACAAAAGTGGAGTTTCCAAAACACACTCTAAAAAGATTAAGATGTATATGAGAACATTCACCCTAGTATGCAACTGTGCTGATTCAAATTTGGAATCGTGTAACTGCTCACCATTGACTTGCTGGTATCAGTGATGAGAATCCCAGGCAAACACAAACCTTTCGTTCCCATCACCATCAAGAGGAGATGCTTAGTTTACGAAAAAAATCATTTAAGCAACAGCAGCTGCTGCAAAATGTTGTGCTCCAATAATCTTTCCATTACAGAAGTTGTTACTTGTTGCTGTTGCACCACATCCTTGAGATTTTGTGAAAAGTCATGCACTATCTGTTGACATTCCGTAGACAACCTAAGAATATCTCGGCAAAGGCTCAACGACAGGCGGTGTCTGTATTGGAGCTTCATCTCTTGAACACATAGGAGATTGTAAACCAGATCTCCAAGTCATGTTCATCCAGTTAAGATTATGGACTTTGAACTCGAGACCATTCCTGCTGGTTTTCTAAATCTCTAGCATGAATGGCATCCCTGCACAACCAGAAAAGGTCACGCTCAAACAAACATATCACAGTTTTAAAACCCATATTTGCACTTGACCAACCATTAACAAAGAAACTGCAACAGGGTTAAGGCATGCAATAATAAAAAAGTGAAGGAAAGAAAAAATATTCCACCAAAACTTTGTAATGTCATTGTCTCACAAAAGCCATAAGCGAGAGCTGAAGTTGAAACAAACTCGAGCTTAAGCTAATAAGCTCACTAGAGCTGAAAATGTAACAGTTCTGTGCAAGTACTGCAAGGTTAATGTTTATAATCTTTAGCTACTCTAAAGTATTCAGACTTAAATATTCTTCTGAAACAAACAAATTTATTTGTTTTATAGATGACACACAGATGTTCATAGTATTTAACAAACGGCAGGGTAGAAAAGAGCAACTGCGCCTCAATTAAAAAACAGGCAGTGCCTCTCTCAATAGCTAGCAGATGTCAATAACATAGGCTATAATTATGGATTGTTAGACTCAATCCATGGACAATCAATAAAAAAGCCACATTCACTACTTAAGATCAAATGCACCTACAAAAAAATAAAACATGGAACATCTGTATGTGTGTGAACGAAGAACATAGTACAACTACAAATGATGTGATATACGACATTTTAAAATGCTGAAAAAAATCAACTGCACTGCCAAAATCTACTCAAAGAATTATACCAATAACATAGCCAGTGAATACAAACAAAATAAGTATGCGGGCGAGCAACAAACCTGCTTGTGCATCGATGCTCCACCATATGCAACAGCGACTTTAACACCAGTCTGATAAGAGAACTTTTTCGCTTCATCATGTATCTACAGGACCACAAAACCAAAAATGAGTAATTAGAAATTAGAAAAGTGTATCTACATCACTAATAACAATCATTAAACGGAAACTCAAACAAAGAACTTAGCAATTTTCACCTGGCAAGACAACTCTCTTGATACCCTCCTCTCCTCCTTCAATTTCAGTAGCACTTAATTCAGCAAATTTGTCAGCAACATCAAATGGGTTTGGCTCATAAGTCCTTCTCCCACCACCACCACTACTACCACCACCACTAGCACTCCATCTACCTCCTCCTCCTCCACTAGCACCACCTCTAGGTCTAACTCAGGAGGTACCTGAAAGGGCAAATCAAACACCATTATGTTAAAACAATGACAAAGAAAAAAAAAGTGAAAACACAAAGTGAAAAATCCCAAACATTATACACAAATAATACTTACAATCCAAATATTGTCAACACCACCAAGTACAGCAGCAGCAAGCTTTGATCTAAAAGGATTCCAGACTTTGTACCCAATCACTTTACTACCGCCTTTCATTCCACCACTACCAAGACCTCCTCCTTTGCTGCCTCCTCTGCCTCTACCACCACCACGGCCTCTAATTTTTCAAATCAAACATTCACATCTCTAATCCTTCCCTAAAACCTCAATTTCAATTTCAGTCACTTGATTCAATTACATCCAAGAACCCTAATATCTATTTTGGGAAAGAACAGAAACCCTAGCTTCTGTAATCTTCATTAAAACTCACACATCAATCACTAATTCTTCCTCATCATACTGTGTTCACAAAACCCACCTTTAATTTCTCCATTTCTAACTCAATTAACGATTCAATGAGAAAACCCTAGTTCTCGATTCATAACAGGACTCAATCTTCTTCTTCATAATTAGCAGAAACACCAACTCCTTCTTCTTTTATACATCCTCACGATTTAAATTTCCTCAATCCATACCTCAATTTCACCTCTCGATTTTCAACTGAACAAGAGCAGATAAGAAGAACGAAAAATAAGAAAGAAGAAGAGAGAATAAGAAGAGAAAATGAGTTTCAAAGAAGCCATTGCAATTTGAAAGAACCGATCTACAACTTCCGTAAGTTTTTTTACAAAAGAGAGTGATCGAGAAATAGATTTTGTGGTGAGTTAGGGTTTTCTTTTGCAAGGGAGGCGGAAGATAAGGTTAGAGACGAAGATAAGAGAGGAAAATGAAGAAACTGTGAGAAATTTTCTTTTGATCTTCTATATACCTATCTTTAAACGGCCAAGATTTGATTTAAATATGGTCATACGGATTAGGGATATCTTTGGACGGTGGATATTTGATTTGAGACTGTCACACGGATCAAGGAAAGTGTGTTTTCTTTGTGTGTTTCTTTGTGCTTTCTCTATGTGCTTCCGGATTGAATTTCGACTAGTCACATAATTCGTGAAGTAATTTCGACTATCCATACATGTCATGAAGTAGCTTTAGTTCACACTGGAAGACTCGGGTTCTCAGGATACACCATTGAAATCGATAAATATGAAGCTCTTTGTGTGTTTTTTTGTTCTTTTTTTGTGATTTCGATTTGTGTTTTTGTGCTTTATTTTTTTGCTTTCGGTTTATTTTAACTAGGGTTAGCAAGATACATCATCGAAATTGATAAATATAAAGCTCAGTGTCGACTCGAACTTCAAATGTGGCATAATGGCATAGAAACTATGAATCGGGAAGCTCCAGGAGGGTTCTGACTTCAAGCTTAGCATAATACATCATCGAAATTGATAAATATGAATCTCAATGTCGATTCGAAATTAGGTATAACGACAAATAAAGTATGAATCATGAAGCTCCAAGAGGGTTCTGACTTCAAACTTGGCATGATACATCATCGAAATCGATAATAAATATAAATCTCAGAGTCGATTTAAACTTAAAATATGGTATAACGACATAGAAACTATGAATCATGAAGCTCCGGGAGAGTTCTGACTTTAAACGTAGCATGATATATCATCGAAATCGATAAATATGAAGCTTAGAGTCGAGTCGAACTTCAATTATGGTATAACGACAAACAAACTATGAATCATGAAGCTTCGGGAGAGTTCTGACTTCAAACGTAGCATGATATATCATCGAAATCGATAAATATGAAGCTCAAAGTCGATTCGAACTTCAAATATGGTATAACGGCATAGAAACTATGAACCAAGAAGCTCTGGGAGGATTCTGACTTCAGACTTAGCATGATACATCATCGAAATCGATAAATATAAAGCTCGGTATCGATTTGAACTTCAAATATGGTATAACGCCATAAAAACTATGAACCAATAAGCTCTGGGAGGGTTATAACTTCAAGCTTGGCATGATACATCATCGAAATGGATAATTATGAAGCTCAGTGTCGATTCGAACTTCAAATGTGGCATAATGGCATACAAACAATGAATCAGGAAGCTACAGGAGAGTTTTGACTTCAAACTTAGCATGATACATCATCGAAATCGATAAATATGAATCTCAATGTCGATTCGAACTTCAAATTCGGTATAACGACAAACAAACTATGAATCATGAAGCTTCAGGAGGGTTCTAACTTCAAACTTGGCATGATACATCATCGAAATCGATAAATATGAATCTCAGAGTCGATTCGAACTTCAAATATGGTATAACGACATAGAAACTATAAATCATGAAGCTCTGGGAGAGTTATGACTTCAAACTTAGCATGACACATCATCGAATCTATAAATTTGAAGCTCAATGTCGGTTTGAACTTCCTAAGAACGATGAATTCATTCATCTACAGCTAAGATTCCATCGGAATATTCTCCGAAACCTTAAACACACCACAAATTTGTTAACTTCGACATTGAACCTGGATACGAGCTCAAAACCTGGCCGCGAGTAGACTACAATAAGTCGGAAACTGCGTAAGAACGATGAATCCACCCATCTACAAGTAAGATTTCATCGGAATATTCTTTGAAACCTTAAACACACCACAAATTAGACACTGAACCAGGCTCTGAGCTCGATAGTTGGTCGCGAATGGACTATTATAAGTCGAAAACTTTATAAGAACGATGAATTCACCAATCTACAGATAAGATTCCATCATAATATTCCCCAAAACCTAAAATACACCATAAATTCGTCAACTTCGATACTGGACCTGGATCCGAGATTGAAACCTGGCTGCGAATGGAGTATTATAAGTTGGGAACTTCGTAAGAACGATGCATTCACCCATCTACAGGTAAGATTCTATCTGGATATTCCCCGAGACCTTATACACAGCACAAATTCAACACTGAACCAGGCTCCGACCTCGAAAGATAGCCGCAAGTGGACTATTATAAGTCGGAAACTTCATAAGAACGATGAATTCACACATCTACGGATAAGATTCCATTAGAATATTCCCCCAAACCTAAAACACACCTCAAATTCGTCAACTTCGACACTGGACTTGGATCCGAGATCGAAATCTGGCCGCGAGTGGACTATTATAAGGCAAGAACTTGGTAAGAACGATGAATTCACCCATGTACAGGTAAGATTCCATTGGAATATCCCCCGAAACCTTAACCACAAATTCAACATTGAACCAGGCTCCGAGATCGAAACCTGGCCGCGAGTGGACCATTATAAGTCGGAAACTTCTGCATATTGTATGCATACCAGGCTCAAAGATCGAAACCTGCCGCGAGTTGACTACTATAAGTCAGAAACTTGGTAAGAACGACGAATTCATCCATTTACAGGTAAGATTCCTTCGAGATATTCTACGAAACATTAAAAAAATCATATTTCTGCATATTGTATGCGTACTCGGATCCAAGAACGAAACCTGGCCGTCGAATCCCCCAAACCTCATTTTTTCCCACATTCTATATTTTAACTTCAACAACACTTATAAGTGTTGTTATACGTTTCTATTAAAAAAAAAAAAACCTAAACTTGTGAACTGTAAGGATGGTTGATGAGCTAGACATCCATGCATTAGGTTCATGTTCGAATCTCCCTCTAACGTATTTTTCATTATCATATTTTTGTGTTCTTCAAGAACACTTGTGAGAATTGTGATAGGCTAAGTCACTACACTTATGAAACAAAGTTGTTATACCTAAATGTCATCACAACAATTTTGCTAAAGGAGTTGTCGTTTGTTTTCTTAGCGCAACCCCTTGTTCCTAAGGGTTGGTAGTGATGATATACGACAACTCTTCCTTTGAAACCAGTTGTAAAACATAGGACTTTCTACGATGTATAGCGAAGTGTTGTAAATCTCCAGTTGTAGATGTATATTTTTCCCGTAGTGCAACCATTTTCGATTATTACAAATTATAATGTCTTAAGATTGTTGGGCGCAATAATTAAAATAAAGAAAAAATCAAATAAGCAAAAGTTATTGATACTTATCTCCTTTATAATGGAATTGATCGATTGACGAAACGAACGAGCTTCTCATATCTCCACAACAGCAACAAGGCAAAACTTTGGAAAAACAGAGTGAGTCACGTGTTCAACACGTTGCCCTTAAGATATTAGCGCCCGGCTACAGTCAAGAGTGATGCTATAGCCCTCACAGGACGGATATCTCCAGGATAAAACACCCTAATACACCTACTACTAGCATATGTAGTAGATGCTCAACTTGAGCTTGGCAACTCCGAAAAAACCATAAAGGAAAATCTCGAACGCTTGAGAAAAACAATATAAAATATTTTTTTTCCTTGGGGGTTCCTCTAAATATAGAGCAACCCCTTTCCCACAGATTTTACAAAAATAGTGAATTTGTTTATATAATTGACAAATACAACTTAAGAAGAAAAACTCCCCGATGTGGGACTAAAAGGTTTATATAGTTTCTTAAAACTACTAAAAGTTGGAAACTCCACGATGTGGGACTAAAAAGTTTCATTCACAAAATAAAACAATAAATTATAATTTTTTATTAAAACTTTAAAAAATTATTTTTTTATTAATCGTTTCCAACATTTAATTATATTGGGAATGACCTAAAAGAACAATTGTTATATTTCTGCCGGTAAACTTAGTTTGTATCTAGATGTCCCACTGTCATGGGTTGCACTTGTTCCGTACTTCATGTGTAAACAATTGCGTACGTTAATGCGGTGTTCTTTCCACTTGATGCTAAAACAGCAATTAACATGGGAAAATAGTATGTAATGTGAAACAAATCTCCTGAATAGCTCCACCTCACAAAATCACCCAACACTAAACGTAAGTCTAATTTAGAGAGTGATTAAGAGGATGTCAAGCACTAATTTTGATCAATGGTTGGAGCTTTACGAGATCAATACAATGTTTCTCTTATAGAACTAGCGTCAATTTAGACACAATTCCGATTAAACATGTCCGTCAAACAAGACCAATTAGCAACAATCAGAATAGTGTAAAATGGGCAGGCACAAGCCAGCCCATCCCATTAAGAAGCGAACCCACCGTGCTATGTACCGTGTTACGTCGTGCCAGAGATTGAGGCGCGCTGGTGTTGTCCCCTATTTGAGGGCGCGTTGTACCGTGCTACGAAAAATCGAGTGTAATTTTGTGCACACTCCTTTAAAGAGTGTGCACAAAACAAAACAATCTTATTGGTCAGGCTAAAACGGTTGTTTTTGTTGCAGTGGAAAATATGGAGAAAGTAAAGAGACAAAGAGAGGTCTCTATTGATCAGGATAATGGGACTACATGGATACAATATCCTTTATATATATGTAAAGGGAAACCCTAGGTTCCTAGTTGGGTCGCACATCCGTGGGCTGTAAGCGCTATACAGTGCTTCACATAAAGTGCTTCGAATATAGTTTTTCAAATGTTGTCCTCTCCTTGGTGACTTGTGCCGAAATCAATTGCCTCATTAAAACTTTGATAAAGAAAATCCCAGTGGGGAAAACCATGGTACAACTCTTCACATGTAGTACTTCACATGTTATCTCGTATTTTACAATTAGTTCATCACATGCAATACGATCTTCAAAGATCGACGAGTCTAAGTTAATTGTCTTGTTAAAACTTCGTCATGCTAACCCAGAGGGACAAAACCTGAACTAAAGATAAAGAGTACAAAATTAAGTAAACTTAGAACATAGTTTGATGCATATACATTGCCTCATTAAAACCTTGACAAGGAAAACCCAGTGGGATAAAACCTTGACGAAGGGAAAAGAGTACAATGTGACAGATGCAAGTAAAGGTGATCCGTTGCAGATGATCACTTTGCTCCGTTGAAGTTGACTATTTTCTTCACAAATCCTAAGGCAGAAGATCCCTGTGGGAAAGACAATAGCCTTAGCTGGGAAATTACATTCCCGGTGTTTGTTGTTGTCTCATTAAAAACCTTGCCGAGCAACAAAACCCTGTGGAAAAAAGTAAACTCGGTGAAGGAAAAGAGTTCAACACACCATTAGATGCTCCCCTTGATGTCAGATAATTTTCATTAGTCTAATGCATTCAAAAGGAGTTTATCACACTTTACTTTGGTGACTTGAATGTTTATAAGACCATGTTGTTGATTATGGAAGTTACGTTGCTTTAAGAGAATATCGCGTTTCATTTCATTGATTCAGATATTTTCAGTAATATCAACGCAATCTCTATGTCTTCAACGTTCAACATACTTGATGTTTTTAGTGTTGTCTCGCTAAAAACCTTGTCGAGTAACAAAACTCTTTGGGAAAAACTATTCTCGATCGAAGGGAAAAAGAGTACAACACAACTTCAATTTCGAAGTAAATTATGTCGACATCATATCCTTGGATCCTCCCCCTAATGTCGGCATCTCCCCCTGATTACTTTCAGAGTTGTTCCAGACAGTTCCTTTAGTCATGTACTTTTCGAAACTGAATATCGGTAATGACCTAGAAAATAGTCTACCGTATCTCCCCCTGATTACTTTCGTTGGAGAAGAGATTATTGTTCCTTCATAATCAACAACTTTTAGATTGCACTTTCATTAGCATTCCTTTTAATGTCTTTGTAGGGATAAAACAAATTTATGTTAATGGTTACTTTTAAGTACACGATTACATTCATTATACCATTCCAAAGACGTTACACTGGCGCTGAGCTATGTCTAGCTAACAAGTTCCCAGAGGATGTAAAATTTAATCGAGTATATTATTATACTAAGTACAACAATGCGTTTATTGTACTTAGATATGGGAATTTCATCTCCCAACACATCTTCGTCATATTCCTTTGGACGAAATGGTTACTTACTTACATTTGAACCTCGACTAATCATGGGAGTGCTATCAGGATGCATGTATTTGTTAAATTGCCTGACAACTTTAGATATATGCAAACTGGTAGAATAATATACCACGAGCTCAGTATGCGATCGAGTTTTCCCTAGATTTTTCATCTCAAAATTCGGATTTTAAATAGCTTTTTAGGTCTCTTATTACATCAAGAGTACACATCATGTCTGTACCATCAACATAAATAGCCAAAACTCTAAATCAGGAACTTTCTTATGAATACGCAAGGAAAAATAACTTACTTTTCTATCCCCTTCAAATCAAATAGCCACTTAGACGGGTATACCACATCCGCCTGATTTCTTGAATCTATAAGTGAGCGTTTTATCTAACTGTAGACGCACTTTGTGGTTTAGAGTCATTTTATTTGGGAAACAAAAGTCTATCAAGTACTTTTGTAAATATATTTTGTCTCTTGATTCTTGAGAGTTACGTAACAACCACATACATATGCTGCATTTCAAGTCCTTTTGAAATTACCAAGCTAACTAAGTAGCGGAACTCTATAACGTTCATTACAAGAGAACAATTCCAGGGATTTGTGAGAAACCTCGCACCACAAGGCGAGTCTTTGTACTTTAAGAGTACTTTCTTCTTATTATGCTTTATGAAAAATTAATTATGTATGTCCAATAGGCTTTACACTTGGTTGTTTAGCACTACCACACCAAATACCCGTATATTTTCCAAAGAACTAAGTTATACCTAGATTGTATAGGCCAAATATGTTGTTTATTTGAAAATAATCAAAATAAAGCATGGTTCGATCTCATCGTGCTCTACTTATGGAGCAACTATTTATGGTTTATATCATCATTGTGCATGCATGATCCTTCCATTGACTCATGTGCATTCTCATAATCCGTCAGGATTTCATTGTTATCCAGAATCATTTAAAACTTCGGAGAGTCCCCCAGTATTGATTCATGCACATAGTCAGAGACAATCAAATGAGATGATTTCATTAATGATAAAAATTAGGTTGTGCCTTACTCATCTATTTCTTTTCTAGGTGAGCATTGGTCGAACCTGGTAATCTCTCCATCTTCATTTATGGAGCCACGACCTCAACTACACTTTCACCAAGTATAGTTGCAACACCTTAGTCTATGGTGTACCCCATACTGATGATTTCTAACCTTACAGGAATATTTGCAGTTGGTATGTGTGATCTTGTCACTTTAGCGACATCAATGTACATTTTGAAAATCGATTATTCTTTATCACTTGACATTTACATTTGTGGAGTACAAGAATCAATATGAGACACAGTGGGAACACACCATGACAATTCCTGTCGTTCCCTTAGAAAATACGTTTTCTTATCTCCCCCTAACGGCGGGAAGACTGTCTCATTAAAATGATAACCCGCAAATTTAGCGGTAAGATATCTCCTGCCACAAAGGTTTTAAAATGCGGATAATTGTTGAGAGTAATATCCAACAAAATTACTTAATCATTTTCGTGACCCATCATAGTACGGTGTGGAATCGTAATGGCACATATATAGTGCAACCAAAAATGCGTAAGAACACAAACGTCAGGCTTATAACTAGTTACCAACTGGTATACAAAAATTGTTGACTAATTGTGGGTTCTAAAACGAATAAGTGAATATGCGTATAATATTGCATATCCCCCAAGCGTTTGTAGGAAGGTTGTTACACATAACCTATCCTTAGACACCATATATAACCTATGATGGTAGCCTCTGCAAGACCATGGGTTATATGATGCTCTACAATGATCCTATTAAACATGCAATATCCATCAAGTCCTTTTGATGTAAAATATCTAGCAATAACAAGGTTGGTGAGACCTTTAATTATATAAGATGTGGTAGAATTGTTTCAAAAACGCATAAATTCTTGTGAACAATAATTAGTTCAACACTTCGAATTATCCATCAGATCCATAAATCACTTGAATGGACCGCAATCTTTATGGATATGTCTACAAATATAACCTTTTTTCTTTTGAAAAAACTGGGTTGTTTACCATTTTCATCTTAGGATGGTATCCTTTTTACTAAAGAATGACTTTGTAAAATAAGTTACATTCTTTACTACTTTAAAAGCATAATGGGAGGGGAGGTGGTGTTTCTGGTACTTTAAAAAGAGTTGATTGTGAGAGATGTCGTCACTTTGCATATTCTTTCAATCTTTGTGATTCCCATTTTCTTGTTAACTCAAATAAAATGATGTACATTTGAGTTCTTTCAAAACAAAACATCATATCACAACCAAAGTGTCTTTATGGTTATGTCAAAACCTGAGTGAGTTAATTCCCAACATTACATTGTCAATTATCCAAGTATTAGTCATTTACAGTTCACTAGACTAATTGACTCATTATTTTCTCTAAAATGTGATTCCTTTCACAGTCATTCGAGGTAATTTGTAGATGCATTCCCATTCTCACAGTTAGTTTTCGTTCAATAACCGTTTGCACAGACTTCGTAGAAACTTAACAAAGTGTGACTAACTCTTGGTTCTTATAGAGCTCATGTAATTTTACTAATTATGCAACAAAGATTGAGCATTTTTTTTCATTCGGCTATTATCTGTAATGATCCAATCATCGCATGATATTACATAAGGAAACAATTCAATAAGCAGTTTAATATATTTCCTTAAGAGCTTTGTGTAATAAGTGTTGTGGCCTTATTACGTAACAAAACAAAATTTATCTCATTTACTTTAGAGTTATACAATTCATGAGGATGATATACTTTTCATAATAATGTACAAAAGATCCTTTTAACTCAAGTACTTATGAGTATATCTCAGGTGCTTTAGAGTATTTCAGTCTCATGGAAATGATATACTTTTCATTTCATGAGTACAAACTATGAATTTAGTTCTTCGCATAAAAAAATTCTTTATTTTAACTTGAAAAAAAAATGTTTACTAAACTACCATACAACCAATAGTTCAGGATCAAAAATCATACAAAATTCAGTTGAATAAATATAATTAATAAAAACTTAATAAAATGTAAGTATATTAATTGGAAAAGTTTCTTATTGCCACTGAAGTTGACAAGCGGGGGTATGGTCTTCTTTTAACATATAGTGAGTTTGTTGTCATTTGAACTCTCTATATATCTTATAGTTGGCTGCTATTATATGATACTTGTATTCCATCACTTGTACCATACTCAGTAAATGTTTATACCAAGCGTCCAACTCTCATTCCAATGAATCAGAATTACGTCTCTATCTCATGCTCAGTAAATACATTTACTTTGTATTGTTATTACTTGAGACAATATTACAAGTGTTTTAAATTCTAATGAACATTCAAATTTTCTGGGGAAAAATTTCATGAATGTTTCAAGAACTTCCTTTAGAGCATTCCATCGTCTGAAATCAATATGTCGCCTTAAAACGTAGAAGTTATGCCTTCATCTTTTGAACAGTGCGTCGTCATTGGTTGAAGGTTTTCATGATGGAAGTAAATACCTTGTAGACACAATTGACTTCTGTATCAGAGGCTCTTTAATAGCGCTCAATTACTTCTGAGTCCAAAATGTCAAATTTTATTCGAGTCCAAAATGTAAATACGGATTGGTCAATGCCTGCTCCATTGGATTGATTATGTCATGGTTAACAAAAGTCCACATATATGTTTCATCATATATGAAGTGCTCAGGCCCATTAGTAATAACCTTGAAACTATTATCATATGAGCCCAAAACATATTGTTAACCCTAAAATTGGAAATTTCATCATCCAACTTTAGTGATCAGAAAACAATTGTAAACATCTTCTATGATTATGAAATTTTTACAGTAACTTCATAATAATGTTTCAACAAACATAATAGAGTTTCAACTCAATCCAACGTCTAGATAAAAACTTATCCATGACTCCATGTGACTGTTCTAAGTAGCGTTTCTGTGGACACAGTTGGAAATATCACGTACTTTTGATTATTTCCATGGTTGGATCTTTATGAAATATTTATTGTATCTCACCAAGAACAATATACAAAAAATACCAAAAATATAGAATATTCCAATGGTTGAAATTCTCAAAACTTAGGTTTTTCGACGCTGTTAAAAATTAGGGTTTTTCTGAACGTACACAGTTTTATTAAACGCAGGTTCTAGAGGTTGCATCATATTCCGATTTGATTGAAATTTTAACATAGTATCTAATGACTGGTTGGGTTGAACATATTAAAATTTCATAAAACTCTAACGGTGAAATCTCTATGTTTTATAATCATACGTTTATGGAACCCTAATATATACTAAGAAAACGAAATTTCTTTGTTCAAAAGAAATACCTGGTAACGCATCCATGATGATAAATAAATAGGATTAGAACCACGCTAATATTCATGGAATAATCCATAAACCATTTTGAACGAAGAAAAAAAAATAACACCAGTTGGTAGAGTCGTACATGATAACGTGTTGCAGTGGAAAATATAGAGAAAGTAAAGAGACAAAGAGAGGTTTCTATTGATCAGGATAATAGGGTTACATGGATACAATATCTTTTATATATATGTAAAGGGGAACCCTAGGTTCCTAGTTGAGCCGCACATCCGTAGGCTGTAAGCCCTACAACACATTTCTATTTAATTAATTTTTCTTTTTGTTTGGAATCCAATTTTGTGTACGTTTACTTAAAGAGTGTGCACGTAACAAATCAATTCTATTGGCTAGTTAAAACGGATGATTATCAAATATTAATATCTAGATTTATTTTATTGTTTTTTTGTCTTTTTAAAAGTATATTGTGATCTTAAAACAGCAATCATATTTATCGCCACAGTATATCGTAAAAGGAAATATGTAAATAAAAAAGTTTCTTTGATTCTTGATCAATGACGACCTCTTCAGTGATAGTTTTGGCTTTATCAACTGTAATTAATCAATCGGTAGGTTGAAATTCATTTCACCAAGATAATCATCAGTAGTGTTATTCACCTTGCTCGCTTTCTCCCTCAAAGTTCAAACCACTTTCATTAAAAACAAATTTACTCTTCAATCCATCGGGTTGGTACTCTTAATTCGATATGATCACAACACCAACAAATGAATAGAATTCGATCACTTAGATTCCTAAACTATTTAGGTCAATCTGAAACCACCACAACAACAACCGCATTTCATTTTACATCAAACATATCTGTACTAGCACTTCGGTAAAATTTCTTCCGGTTATTGGTCAGACCACATCAACGACAATGCAAACCAAAATGATACAAAGGATTTTTCTTGTCTCTTTTTTTCTTTTTTCCTTTTATTATTATTATTTTTTTTTCATTTTTCATTTTTCATTTTTCTTTTCTTTTTGTTTTTTTTTCTTTTCCATCTATATTCTAATTTCTTATTTTCCGATTTCTTGTTACATTATCATGTAGTATTTCCCACCTTAACTTTCTTTGGACGATTCAATTTACATTGAGGACAATGTAAAGTTTAAGTGCGGCGGAGTTATCATATACTCCCTCCGTTTCTGGAAAAGAGATACTTTCACTTTTGCAATTTGGCCTATTTTTAGGCTAAAATGAAAAAGTGAAAGTATCTCTTTTCCAAAAACAGAGGGAGTATTTTTTTATTTTTTGATAGCTGTTATCAGTTGAATAATTTAAAACTCACCAAAACATATACAAGTGAAAATGAAAATCTATAAATTTATCTTCTTCTATCTCAAAAACATAAGAGGATTGATCATTGCATGTTTCTTCATTATAATCAACAAAGAAACTATAAAGAAACAAAAAAGTAAAATTTCCATCAGATTTGTTTTCCCCCTGAAACACGCCTCATACTTGCCGTTTATAGATTTCAATTTTATTAAAAAAATAAAATAAAAGAAATCTTTCTATTAGATAACTGTCCGTTTTAAACAACCAATGGAATTGATTTGTTATGTGCACACTCTTTAAAGGAGTGTGCACAAAATTGGACTCATAAATAACTCAACATAATGAACATAAAGTGTCAAAACTTGGTTAAAACAAAAACTCTTTTGTGAAATATCCAGAAAATGTGTTGTATATATTGTACCGTATTGTGTATTGTTTAATGCATGTTATGATGTGCTTTCTTAGCGTGTTGTGCTGTGTTTTCCCACGTGATTATCTGTGCCACGTGCCGTGTTGTGCTACTGTACCGATTAATCTGGCCCAGGCCATCACATTAAGCTAACCTGCTGTGCTGCGCTGGCTCGAATTTAACGTGCTGGGCTGGGATGGTCTCGTGCTAGTACGACCCAGTTTAGTAATACGTGCTGGAACAACCCATCAAAATGTGAGCCCACCGCGCTCTATGCCGTGTTGTGTCGTGCCATAGATTAAGACGTGTCGTATTATGTCGTGCTTCAGGGCGTGTTGCACCGTGCTGACAATCTTGTTATGCCGTGTTGTGCTATGTCTAACACGTTTATTTATATTTTTCAAACTAAATATTTTCCGGGTATTAAAATATTTTTTATGTATTGTTATAGAAATAACTCAATATAACGAAGGTTTAATGTCAAACATTGGCTAAAATAATCCCTCTTACCTGAAATATACACAAAATGTTTTGTATTATAACGTATTATGTAGCGTTGTATGCACGTTGTGACGTGTATTTTTTTGGTGCTTTGATCCGTGATGTGCTATATGCCATGTTGTGCCACTTTGCCGATTAGTCTGGTCCAACACAAGACGTGAAGCTACCATGACGTTTCGTTCTGCACTAAGTCACGTATTGGGTTGGGCTCAAATTTTAACATGGTATGCTGAGTTGTGGTCGTGCTGGCACGACACAATTTACACCATTGAGATAATATTACAGTAACAAATAATTACTAAGAGACAATATTGATAAATACGTAAATGCGACGCATTTACACCCATAACTATATTAGTTAGAACTCGTTGTTGGACTAATAATAACATTTTAGAGCATTTGTAGGAATTACAAGGAAATCAGATCACCAAAACCATAAATGTCTAAAGGGGAGCGGCTACAGAACGTAAAGGAAAGGCCGTCGACCGAAAAAAGTAACTAGGGTTTGAAGTTTATTTATACTCATTTCGTTTTTCATCAGTTATTTTGATTGATATACTGTTATGGCTTTTAAAAAAGTCATGTCTAGCTAGATCAACATTAGGATTTAGACTGAATCCAATTTAATTGTATAAATCCTACGATGATATTTCTAATGATGATTTGATTTACTAGTAATTTCACTTCATATAGCTTGGTATTTAATCGTAATTTGTTCTTTGGTTAAAGTTCTTTAATGTGATATTCGATACATAATGTTTTAGAAGCACTACCCATGCTTTATGATTGATACATAATGCTTTAGAAGCACTACCCATGAAGCGAAGGAAATTATAGCGGATAAACAATATTTTAGAATTTAACATACCATCTTCTGAGACCTGAGATTGATTTCAATATTTGTCTTGAGTAAAACATAGAGATTAGTAGAGTTAATATGATTGAATTGGTGGAAATCGAAAATCCTAATAACCAACTCCTATTTTGTTTATTATTAGAATAATTTGTTATTTCAAGTTGTTCTGAATTTATGAAAATCGCTTAAACATTATATATTTGATTCATTAGTTGATTTTTTTTATATTAGCTAGTAGTATTTTTTTCACTCCTCGTGGGAAAGAACCGTATTTCAAGTTGATCCTATCATGTTTTTGGCGCCGCTGCCGGGGAGTGATTTCAAAATACTCTCTAGTTCATATCTTTTATTTATTTTTATTTTTTTACATGATTTTTTTTTTTGTTTATTTAACTTTTTTTAATTCCTTCTTAGGTACCTTAGTGTGAAGTGCTTATGGTGAAAATAAAGTAAATATGTACTCGAAAAGCTTTTGCAGAGCCACTTGGAAGATCCATTACAGGCTTGCTTAGCATAATTTGTGTATGATTTTGACGATGGTAGTGTTATTTGTAAAGTCAATGCCTTGTTAGACTCCACACCGCTGCTAGACACTAATAAATGGAAGCCCAAAGTGAAACCTCTTGTGTATGCCCGAATCATGTCTAGTTCAATCAGTCGAGATAGCTCTGACCTTTCCCCTTAAGCCATTGTATGACCTATCAGGTCTGATTGTTTTCTTTTTGATGATATTAATAATGAAATCATTGTGGATGATACTGACTCTATTGGTCATGATATTATTGCTCCAATGAATTTGAGCCAACATCTATTCATGTGCCCCATTTTTCTAAATTTCAACCTATATCAGCCGCACAAGTTATTTCGCTGATTTAAAGCTTGATTTAGGGTGTGCACCTAAACAAGTAGCTTTTGAACAATTTATACTTCTTTGTGTGAATGATTTACTTATCCCAATAATGCATGGATTGATTACTAAGAATTATTTTGTATGGGGAATGGATTCACATATATTTTTGGATGATTATAGTGTCTGCGGGTGCATAATTTTAGCTGACCGGATTAGTTGGGTTGATCCCTAACTTTTCAGGCTCTATATATATGATTGGCATCTTACTTAGAGGTACCAACCCCTCCTTGTTAGAAAACGTGCTACTAGGAAGCATGGAAACAAATACATTTCGCTTCATGGGAGTCAACCCATCATATTTGTTCCCTTCACTCTATCTTTTAGTTTTACTCGTCTGGTAGTTCCATATCATTTTAAGATTTTCCCATCTTAATTTCTACGTTGGATGACTCAATTTATATTGAGGACAATGTAATGTTTAACTGTGGGGGACTGGTTAAGCATTTTTATAGGTTTTCAGTTTCGTTAAGAATATAAAATGAGTAAATTTTTGATGGAGGCGTTTTTTGAAGGGGGCATGGGGACAAATGATATGTTGACACGTGTCTTTGATATTAATTGATTCCCATGAGTTCCTCTCCAAAAATATATTTCTTTATACTTTTGGAAACAAAATTCATGGGAATCAATTAATATCAAAGACACGTGTCAACATATGATTTGCCCCCTATGTCCCCTTCAAAAAACGCCCCCATCAAAAAATTTCTCATATAAAATAGAAAAAATTGCATGATATGATCAGCTGTTGAGGCGGGTCTTAAGAAAAAATTGCATGATATAATAGGTTCATGGGAGCTTATAAAACTAACTTATACGGAATTAAGGGTTTAGTCGGAGTTACTTGCACATGCAAGTTCGTCTGGAGTTTCTGGAATTACTGTTACTGGGACATAGGGGTTCCACTTTAACTTTTGTTGTGTCGTGGTTCGTTATTCAAGGTCTCATTGGGCGTGTTATTGGGACACTATGGAACATCGGGTTTGTTGTTACGATCGTCTGGAACTACAAGTTTTTCGTTGGGACTTTCTGATCCGTTTGGGTGTTTTGTACGAATATTTAGGTACCCCTTTAGTGTTCTTCTGAAGCTACATCATAATAAACAACCTTCCGGAAATTTGAAGTTGTTGTGGGGAGTTTTTTTAACGTGTAGCTTTTTTTTCTTTTTCTGAATACAGCACAGCCAGGTTCTCTCAGCCCTATCTATAGAGGAAATTGGTAAAACTAATTGGGGATCCAACCTTCCTTGTAGGAATTACTACCCCTAACTCCCACGGTCAGCATGGACGAAAGGGCATGCCTTAACCACTGTGCTAGACAGTTGTTGGCTTTTGAACGTGTAACTTACCTAGATTACTTTCTGCATTGCCGAGTGATCGGTTCTTTTTTAATTGTGGACTGTGGTTTTGTTTTGAAATAGTTCTCGGTAATGTTTGCATAAGATAACAATCCCCAGAGCAACATTTGGTGTCAATAGATAAAAACATAATGACCAAAGAAACAAGAAAAAAAAATCTTTAGAAGGAGCCATGGTTGTATTCTTGTAAAGATTCAGGTTCAGAAAAAAAAATAGTTAACATGTTAGTGCATGTGCAATGAGTAAAGATAGTTGTTGATGAAAATGAAGGTATGATGCCAACTTGTTGACAACCATATTTACTCTTGTGATGACGATATTTATCTTCATTTATGTTTGAACAAAGAAAAAAACTTAATGCTGGACTACTTAATCCATTTAAACTTTCATAATCGTATAAAAGCGCAACAAGTATTTAATGCATCTATTGTCTATTATATATCTTTCACATCTGCCATAAATCGATCCTAATAAAGTTTTAGGCACACACGATGTACTTAAACAATAGACCTTAGATGAATTGATTGCAAATACATGCCCTATTCTTGAACTATCTCACAGGACTCGTCAACTGTAAGATTGTGCCACAAAGACGCGTAAGAATTCTGTAGATTTTGATCCAGTTTTTCTTGATTTCAAGGGAATCTCAAGACCGGAGCTTGTCTCCATTTCAGTTTGTGTGTTTTATAGTCCGCCTTCATGGCATCATATGTAATAAAGTTGTATTGTGGCATATAATATATGATGCAATCCGCGATATACCAATCAAAAGAGTCCGATTTAGAAAACCAAAAAGAGACCCTTGGACTACATTATGAGAAGAAGAAACTACAGCTTGAATTGAATTTAAATTGGTAGACGTATGTGTCTTTTCAACCATTTAAGAGTAAGATTTTAAGTAGCTATATGCATCATTAAGTGGTAGATTCGGTTGTTAGATGCTTAATAAATTAATTTAGTGAACTTATCACATCAACCTTATGCAAAGGACCACTCTCTGTGATGCATTAGATCTCTAGGGCAGGGAACTTCAATTAATGGTTTTAATTTGTTCTGTATGATTATGAAATTCATTAGTGCATCTATATCTCTCTATAAATAGTTGAGATAGTATTAGGAATAGAGCACAAATCAAAAACAAGAAAACTTATTGTAAACACAATGCAGACCACCAAAGCTGTTCGATATTTTCAACTTGTTACCATTTCTTCTCATCTTGTTAGCCATTCTCCCAAACCCAACTCTATCTGCTGAGCCATTCGAGTTTCTTCAAGATCTCAAAGGAGTTCACATTGGTCAGACCGCACCAGGTTTGCATAATGTTAAGAAATATCTTAAAAGATTTGGATACTTGAATGATGTGAATCCTAGTGCTGAACATGCATACGATGACGTGTTTGATGACGTCTTAGAGTATGAAATCAAAACTTATCAACTCAATTATGGTATAAATGCCACCGGGAGTTTGCACGCCGAAACAGTGAGACAAATGATGATGCCTCGATGTGGTAGAGCAGACGTTGTCGACTCTGAACCCGGAAAGAGGAAGAATGACCAAGATGTACTTGCAGCTAGCGCCCCAGAAAAATGGTCGAGCTCTCACCTCACTTACCGATTTAACTCAAATAGTACAATCTTAGACAAAGTTGACACTGAAACCCTGAAATATGCTATTTCACAAGCTTTTGCGAAATGGGAAGCTGTGAGTAACTTCAAGTTCACTGAGGAGACCAATGAAGATGTGGGTGCTGACATGGTTATTGGGTTCCACAAAGGTGATCTTGGTGATGGATCTAAATTTGATGGTCAAATGGGAGTAGTCGCTCATGCATTTCCACCAAATGATGGAAGGTTTTACTTCGACGCAGGGGATAAATGGAGTACCCATCCAGAATCAGACACAATGGACTTAGAATCTGTTGCTGCACATGAAATTGGACATTTATTAGGACTAGAACATATTTTCGAACAAAACGCAATCATGTACCCGGTGTTCCAACCTGGAAGCACTAAGAGGCAAGTGCAGGTCAATGACGTTAAAGCCTTAAGAGCTATATACGGTTCCTGATCTATCAAACAATCAGGTTAATAGCTAGGATTAAGGGAATCATAATATACAAGTACGTAATAATACGGATCAAATCCAATTTATCTATGACGAAAATTGGTTTGGGATCCTATGCAGGTACTAGTAAATGCTAGGAATAAAACTAGGGGAACTGGAGAAGTATGACTCGTGAGTGATGTATGTACCTGTGAAACAGCTGAGTCCTACAGGACTCTTTTGTCGTGAAATTAGGTTGAGTTCTGTTGTTTCTTTTTTGTCTGTTAAGTTCACTTCTTAATAAATTTTTCCGTGTTTTCTTTATCATAAATAAATAAATTCATCAAGCCAAAATTTCAGAACCCAAGTTTCTTTAATTGGAAGAACTAACTCAGAACAATCAGCAGAACAAAAATTATTTACAAGTTCATATACATATAGCAAATGAAGGAAAATGTCTGTATTGTATTCACATCACAAATCGTTTTCAAATTTCTTTCATAACTTTTGATGAGCAGGAACAAATTAATGAATAAGGAATCTTACATGGTTATCGCATCTACAAACGGAAAATGTGTCCTTACACACTATATATACAATGTGTGAGCAAGTTAGAGAAACTATTGATTGGGAACATAGTCAGTGTAGGTCCCTATACGGTGAGGGTGAGATTAACGAGGAAGTTAAAGGTACGGTTTATGATGGTGAAAACAAGATCAATTCCCAAAGGAAAGGAAGAAAAGAACCAAATATGCTAAGAATCAAGAAGAAATTGACACTTACATAGCAGAAACAAATGAAGGGAGACGCTCGAACAACGTGCCAATTCCTATTTCGGGCGAACCCATGCATCCCTTATAGCAATTACAGAATCTCTCCGATATTGGAGAGCCGAAGTCAAATTTCTCAACCTCGGAACCAACAAAAGAGGTGAATATTAGGACACCTGAAAATCCAGGGATGGTTAAAATCAGAACCCTCCTCAGCGTGGAGGAAGAGGGGAAACTAATACAAGTACTAAAGGAATACTCTGATGTCTTCGCGTGGCGCATGAAGGATATGCCAGGGATCGATCCAGAAGTTTGTTGCCATCATTTGAAAATTAATCCAAAGCATAAACCCATGAGACAAAGAATGAGAAAGGTGGCGCCTGAATATCATGAGGCTATCCTAAACGAGCTCAAGAAAATGGAGGCCTCAAGTGTCATCCGAGAAGTGCAATATCTGATAGGGTTGCTATCGTTGATGGATGGGTACTCGGGCTATAACCAAATCCTACTGGCCGAAGAAGACCAAGAACACACTGCCTTTTTACTCCACGAGGACTTTACTATTATACTAAAATGTCATTCAGACTGAAAAATGCTGGTGCGACGTACCGTAAAATGGTGGAAAAGATGTTCGATAATGGGATACATAAAACCCTAAAGGTTTATGTAGGCGATATGCTTGTCAAAAGAAAGATCCCACTGGGCTATGCAAAGGACCTTAAAGACATTTTTGAATAAATGAGGAAATCTAATATGAAGATCAACCCGAAAAAACGTGCCTTCGGGGTGACCTAAGGAAAACTTTAGGGTATCTGGTTACAAAAGAAAGGTAAAAATTCTCATGGAGCTCCGAGTGTGAAGAAGCTTTTCAAAAGATTAAGGAGCACCTAGCTACCTTACCGATTTTGCAGAAACCTAATCTGGGCGAAGATCTTTATATCTATCTGTCAGCCAATAACATATCAATAAGTGATGTACTAACTCGCATCGATGTGGGGGCCGAAAAACCATTTACTTTATAAGCAAAACTCTGACTTCATCAGAGATAAATTACTCCAAATATTTAGAAACTCTTACTATCTTTAGTGTATGCGACGCAAAAACTGTGATCGTACTTTCATGAACACACCGTAACTGTCATTACCGAAGCACCAATATAATCTGTACTTGACAATGCTGACAAAGAAGGCAGAATATCCACATGGGGAGCTCAAATCAAACAGTGTGGGGTTAAATATCAACCTCAGACAGCAATAAATACTCAAGTCGTTGCATACTTCATGGACGATTTCCCACTCGACGATACTGATGAGGTCGAAGATATTCCAG
This sequence comes from Papaver somniferum, assembly GCF_003573695.1. Taxonomy (NCBI): domain Eukaryota; kingdom Viridiplantae; phylum Streptophyta; class Magnoliopsida; order Ranunculales; family Papaveraceae; genus Papaver; species Papaver somniferum. The sequence continues at coordinate 897,564 of NW_020647415.1, read as the reverse complement.
GGATGGAGGAAGAATTGGATGATCCGCCTGAACTGCTTTACTCTGAAAACCCAAAGCGATGGGAAGTATTTGTGGATGGGCGATTTTAAATTTTAAGGATATGGTATCGGAATGGTCTTCTCGACCCCGACAGGCCGAAGGATCGTATACAGCTTAAGGCTAGAGTCCCCCTTTACGAATAACATAACTGAACACGAAGCGGTCATACATGCCCTTCGATTAATAATTGAACTCAGAATCGACGAAGTCAGACTCACGAGCGACTCACATTTTGTCATATGATAAATCGATGGGAGGTATCAAGCTTCAGATGCATGTGTCCAGCGATACCTCCAATTGGCCAAACACTATATTGGGAAAGTACCCAACATCACTTTCCGACACTTATGTAGGAGTAACAACAGGCATGCAGAAGCCCTGGGTTTCATTTCTTCTATGATGGCATACCCAGAGGCAACAGTCGTGAAAGTCGAAAGGATACTACTTCCCTCTATACCACTCGAAGGGGATACGGAAATGCTAAATGTAAGCACGAGCCAAGAAGCTCTACCCAAGGGTGATTGGAGGACACCTATCATGAAATATCTTGCTAATTGCGATCTCCCGAGCGGTCAAAAGATCGCATACAAGGTGATATCCCGATCCGAAAATTACCAACTGAGGGAAGGAATATTATATCGACAGTCATATTTGGGGCCTTTGCTCAGATGTCTATCCTTTGATGAAAGACAAAAAAAATTGAAATAAATACATCGTGGGTATGCCGGAAATCATAGCGGCGGCATGACCTTAGCTCAGAAAGTTATACTTCAAGGATATTTTTGGCGTCGTATAAACGAATATTCGATTTAAAACAAATGGCACAACGATTCATCGAATGCCAGAAATATGGAAAAAGAAGGCATGCTCCTTCCATGGATTTAAAATCTGTACTAAGCCCTTGGCCATTTGCAAAATGGGTGGTTGACATCGTAGGACCACTACGAGCAAGTACAAGACAAAGAAAATACTTGATTGTCGCCACAGACTACTTTACGAAGTGGGTAGAGGCATCAGGCCTCAGACACATTAGAGACCATGATGTCTTCAAATTTATCTTTGAACATATTGTATGTCACTGTGGTATCGCAGCTGCCATCGTTTCGGAAAACGGAGTACAACTGCGAGGAAAGAACATTGACCTCCTCTTTAATTATTTCAAGATCAAAAAGAACAAGTCTACGCTCATCTATCCTTAAAGCAATGACCAGGAAGAGGCCACCAATAAAACTATTGCCGACATGCTAAAAAAGAAGCTAGATTGACATGGGACTAGCTGGTGCGAACAACTTCACAGCGTTCTTTGGGCTTATCGGACTACCCGAACAGAGGCTACAGGGATGACACCTTTCACACTGACATATGGAACAAAAGCGATCATACCCACCGAAGTAACGATTCCAACGAATAACACTATAACTTGGGAAAATAATTGGACCTCCGATATGATATTGGCCAAGTTAGATGAACTCGAAGAGAAGCGAGAAATAATTCTCCAAAGAATAGAAAATTACCACCAACGGTTGTCTTAGGAATATAACAAACGAGTCCACAAGAGACAATTTATCCCATGAGATCAAGTCTGGAGATAAATTCCTCCTTACCATCAAAAATCGGGAAAATTTGCAACCATATGGGAAGGACCACTAACCATCCTCGCGAAAGCAGGCGATGGAGTATACAGATTTCTCAAACCTAATGAGGAAGAATTAGAATGACCATGGAATATCAAGTACCTAAAGCAGTACCATACTTAGACCTATCCCATAAAAGGCTAGATTATGAGAATAAGGTGTAAATCCCAACTCGTAAAAGGTCATGATACCTTATCTGAATGTACCAAGGATTTACAAACCCTTTTTTTAGATTAATAAAATACTCCATTTGGTTATTTGTTTCAATGTTTTATTACTTTATTTCTTCCTTTTTTTTCTTATTAATTTTAGTTATTTATGTTATGTGCTTTCTTTCAATTTTCCTTCTTCTTATTCTTTCTTTTTTTGCATTGCATATAGATTTAGGATGCCATTGTATCAAAGACCATAAAGATTATAGCATGGTGGTAGCCACACCGTCCATTCTACACATAGTAATGGGCGAAATACCCAAGATGCCTGAGACGGACAAACAAACCTAGGACAATGCCATCTAACCACATAAATTAAGATGAATTGGGGGACGCCCTAAGCTACCTGAGACAGAAATAGGTTTAGGTAATGCCATCACGATCCCGCGTCGGATGATGTCGTGTACAACATGAGGTACCCAGAACTAATGGACTCACCTTTGGCTAAGGCGAGAATCCAGTAGCAGAGGTATCGCTCTACAAACTTTGGTCACACAAAAGTGACTCAAACATCTGATCACAGGACTAAGGGGAAAGTTCAACCTCCATTGAAAATAAACGACCCAAGAAGGCACATGACAAAGGTGAGCATAATGATTCAATTTACTCTAGATTCAACACTATAAGAGATGACCTGTCCAATTAAGGAACTGATCACTCATTGGATTTGTCACCCATGATTGAACTAGATGAATATAAGAAGGCAATCCTCAGAGCCACAATAAAAATAAGTAACATATAATAAAAAAAATGACAAGTATTTCATTCTAAGTTACTGGAAAGAGCCAACATAAAAGAAGAATTGTTCAAGAAACATACTTCAACCACAACCTCCCACAGACGAGGATTTTTCAAAAATGGTTAGCAAAATAATTCCTCCAAACAATAGAGGACTTAATTAGAAATACAGCTAAACAAAAGAACCTTTAAACATTTCCTTGGAAAGAGCACGAGGACTTATCCAACAACAGTATCCTTAACATCGCCTCGGAATAAGCACGAGGTCTTGTCAAATGAAAAACCATTAAACATTTTCTCGGAAAGAGCACGAGGGCTTACCAACCAAAAAGGACATGTTTCCAAAAAAAAAAAAAGAAAAAAACTGTTCAAATATGAACAAGAAAGACAAGACTACCACTATGTAGGACAGACATCAACAGACTTAAGCTTGCTCACCACCAGGGGCACTCTGCTCAAGGTTTGTTTGATTATCACCCTCGGTTAGGCCACCACCAGGGACATTCTGCTTACCAACGGGCAAATAACAACATTAGGGTTCACAACAACAACAACTCTCTGACGCTCACGAAGAAGAATAGCTTTGCAAGGATTGGTAATCTTTACAGGATATTCAGCCTGAAGATCGCTCAGATTCTTCTTTCACTCATCATGCTCAGCCTCTAACTCTTTGTTGAAGCGAGCTTCCATGTCATTAAGCTCATCATCCAGACTTTTCCTTTCTCCCATTATCATATTCAACTGCTTCTCCAACTCCAAATTACGATTACGAGCCTCTGCGGGATAGCATCATAACATTAATAAACAAAAAATATTCTAAGGAATAAGATAATAAAATGTTAGAAGTTGCTAATAGCAACCTTCATGATTAGCTAGGAAAAAATTTAAAGTCTGTTACAATTGGGCCTTCTTATTATCTAAGGCACTAATTTGCGCCTCAAAAGGCGTGATGACACCATCGCCAGCAGGACACGGCAACATATGCTTCTCACGCTCCTTCTCGAGCTTGGTATACTCCCGCCTGAGTCGATGAAGATCGTCCCTATCCTCCTCTGCTTTTGTTAACATGGGCATATGATCTGCCCGCCACTCAATAAGTTTATTCTTCTGAGTCTGGAGAAGATTAATCTCCTCCGAGCGAGCAACTGCGCGCTACTTGATTTACCTTTTCAACCCTCCCACGAAGCTTCACAATGCGATCACGGTGAACACCCACATCCTTATTACAGTGAATAAGCTCATCTTCTAAGAAATCAGTCTTACATTGAAGAGACCTCAGAACAATCTTCACAGAGTGAAGCTCCCTAGCATGCTTATGAGCATTAATCTCTATCCTTTCCTCCAACTGACGAACGGTTACTACTAATAAATGGATTAATTTAAGATTCAAGGTACCTAACTTTCTAACAAAGAAATAGCAACGCAAAAGGTTAAGTACCTTCCAATTCCCTTTTGTCATGGCGCAAAGAGTCTGCGGCTCGCTTGGAAGACTCTAACCCGAACCACAAGCAACGGACATCGCCTTACTCAAATCGTTTCTCTAGAAAATCAGACAACATTACCAGTAAGACTAGGGAAACTAAAGGCATATCACCAAAAAAATCAAGATATGATCACATACCGAAATTACAAGTCGTTGTTGAACAGACTTGTCTAGAGTACCTAAGATTCGAGCTTGTTCTTCCTCACTCAGCTTAACGTACTCCTCAGAGCATAACATTGCAACAGCACTAGCACCACCACCAAGAATCGTGAAATACGGAACAGAAGAAACTACAAAGGAACTTGGAAAACCACTAGTAAATGAACTAGGCACTCCAGTTCTACTAACAACAACATCACCACCACCACCTTGAACACCAACAAAAACACCTTGAATTCGAGGATCAGACGAAATTCCCTTATCAGCAATGTTACTCGCCTAGGGCATCCCCAACTCCGATCTCGGAGCATCACCATCATTCCTAGAGGGAAAAGACTCATGCTGGATTACATTATCCACATCTTCAAAGAAACTCTCATTATCTTAATAATTTCTGAAAAAGCGGGGTTTAACAACCTCACCCAAATATTTCGCATAGCAATCAGTCAAACTCAATATTAATAAAAAGTATATCAAAGAGTTATATTTCAATCTCTCAATTCAATCCGCAATCAAACAAATACAATTTGCGAGCCTTATTGAATATAAGAGAATGATAAGGGACGTATTTAGCCCTGGTTTACTCGGTCCAAGATTTGACTACAAATCTTGGATATTTACTATTTTTGTTAGGATAATTAAGCTTTTTTTTATTATGTTATCTTGTTTAGGAAAGTTCTATACTTTAGGGTTTTATCTTTGCAGGCTATATAAAGCCATTTCTATTGTCATTTCTCTTTAGCTGCGGCTGACGGTTACGAAAACTAGTATTTGGTTAAAAACCTTGTTTATCTCTCTTGAGAGATTGATTGTTATTTTCCTTTAACTCTTGGATTAGAGTCTTTGCTCCTGGATTGGAGTTTCTATCATCACCATTAAGGAGTGGATTCTCCTTGTCATTTATCGCTTCCACTTGTGCCATATTAGGTGGTTACCAGAGCAGGGTTTTCCTGTGATGTTCATCTGTGGGTTTCCTAGAAGAATCAGTTGAGGATTCCTGTGATCTCTAGGTTTTTATAAAAAAAAAAAAAAGTCTCTTCATAAAAGTTGCGGCGGGACTCAGTTTGGGTTGCGCCCCTTCTCGACAATCAGTTTTCCGAAAGCATCTTGGCAGTTAAATTTTGGGTTGGTTTATCATCATTCGCTACTTGCTCAGTAAGTATCTCGTCCATCAGTTGTTGTGCTAATTCGTACTTGAACTCGATAAACCCTAGTTTGGTTACGGAAAAGAGTTTTGTTGTTAGAACTCATAATAACTAAGCGTTGGGATTTTCAGTGTTTTATCCGATTATATATATAATTCACTATCCACATGTTCATCAAATCCCACCTGCGAACCTGTTTGCTTTAATTTTGATTTCAGTCGTCGGTTATTTTAAAAACCATCTGAACGTCTGTGGATGTTTTGAATCATATAAGTGTACTCGGTATCCTAAGGTCAGACGTACCTCTATGCCTTCTTGCATAACTAGTTCTCCCTAGGTTCGTAAATGGAAGGAGAACCTTACCCCACTGGTCAAAAACGTGAGATGTTCACATACCCTGGAGTAGTCGATGGCAGACGTTGTCGTGTTGGTGTCGATAGTGGTTGTGAACAAAATTTGGTTTCAATTAGAATGATTGAATCGTTGGGTTTTGAGATGGATTGGTACCCTGTCCCCCACCAGGTTAGATGGCATGATAACAACAAAGGGAAAATTACGTTTATGGGTGTTTGCAAAGTTCCTATATTCATCGGTAAGTGTTACTTCGGCACTATTTTTGGTGAAGTAGTTGATATGGATGTCTGTGATGTTTTGTTGGGGATGCCTTGGTTATTTGATGTCGGTGCTGTTCATAACAACCAAGGCAATATCTATAAGTTCAAGTGTGGAAAGACAAAGGTAATTCTTATACCCCGAGTTAGACCTTCGAAAGGAGAGGAAGATGTAGAACGCAAAACCATGTACCCGGCAGTTAACAAAATGGGTTTGCAAGAACAGACAAACAGGGAGAGGCAATGGTTGATAAGGCTTTACAAGGGAATACATGTGGTTGTATATTGGACTCAAAGACGGTCGAGTTTGGTTTTGCAGATAAGGGTGGCGTTTTAGTTTCAGCTAATGAGTCAAAAATAGTGGATGTTGGTTATTTTTATCCCGGTCAATATGAAGATCCTTTTGCCAAATATTGTGAAGTGCGACCTGTATTTGATGGATGCCCTTGTGATTATTCATCTGCTTGCATTGGGATCTCAAATCTCTTTTGCTGGGTTTCGACAAAAGCATCAGTTTATTCTCCATACACAAGAATGGAGTGACTCTCCCCGTCACTTTATTTTCAGTCGTTTTGTTGTGCCCATGCATAACTCGAGAGCAAGCTATGTCGCTGAAGTACCGATTCAAGAACAATCATGTAATTTGTATCTGTTTTTCCGAATTAGTTGTAAACTCGAGACGAGTTTCGTCACAGTAGGGGAGCCTGATACGGGACGTATTTAGCCCTGGCTTACTCCGTCCAAAATTTGATTACAAATCTTGGATATTTACTATTTTTTTTCTTGTTTAGGAAAGTTCTAGATTTTAGGGTTTTATCTTTGTAGGCTATATAAAGCCATTTCTATTGTCATTTCTCTTTAGTTGCGGCTCACGTTTATGAAAACTAGTATTTGGTTAAAAATCATGTTTACCTCTGTTGAGAGATTGATTCTTATTTTCCTTTAACTCTTGGATTAGAGTCTTTGCTCCTGGATTGGAGTTTCTATCATCACCATTAAGGAGTGGATTCTCCTTGTCATTTTATCGCTTCTGCTTGTGTCATATCATAGAAATTACTTGAACGGTACCAAAGACCAATGTTCAAGGATCAATCAATTTCAATCAAAAACCAAAGGTTGGATTTACTAATTGATCGATTCAACGCACAACCTGTGATATTTCAATTATATGACAAAATATAATGCGGAAAAAAAATAACATAGACACCAGAAGTTTTGTTAACGAGGGAACCGCAAATGCAGAAAAAACCCCGGGACCTAGTCCAGATTTGAACACCACACTGTATTAAGCCGCAACAGACACTAGCCTACTACAAAGCTAACTTCGGTCTGGAATGTAGTTGAACCCTAATCAATCTCACACTAATTCAAGGTACAGTCGTGCTCCTTATGTCTTTGATCCCAACAGGGTACTACGCACTTGATTCCCTTAGCTGATCTCACCCACAACTAAGAGTTGCCAGGACCCAAAGTCGAAGACTTGATAAACAAATCAGTCTCACAAATAAAAGTCTATAGGAGTAGATAAATCTGTCTCCCAGAGACATACCTATGAGTTTTTGTCTTTTGATAAATCAAGGAGAACAAGAACCAAATGATAACCAGGACTTATATTCCCGAAGAAAAACTTAGTATTATCAATCACCTCATAATAATCTTAATCGATTAATGAAACAAGATATTTTGGAATCGCAAACGATGAGACGAAGGTGTTTGTGACTATTTTTCTATCTTGCCTATCAAAGATATAAATCTCAAGACAATCTTATGATTGCACTCAATCAAGATTGGAAACCGACAAGATCGGATCACGCAACTACAGATAAAATAGTTGGGTCTGTCTTCATAATCCCAATCAAGTCTTCAAGTCGTTAACCTACGGGGTTTCATGAAAAACCTAAGGTTAAAGGAGAATTGACTCTATCTTATACAACTAGTATCACACATAAGGTGTGGGGATTAGGTTTCCCAGTTGATAGAGTTCTCCTTTAGACAGATTTCAAATCATGGTTGGCAATAAGTTACCTTGGTAACAAAGCATTCAATATTCACCGTTAGATAAAACCTGATTAGATTCAAGCTAATATCTTTCAACCATTATATCGAACTTAGCTTGTTATACACAAATCAAATGCACATTCATTTAGGTTTGAGTAACCGTACCTAAACGTGTACACTTAGACGGTTCAACAATAATTAACCAATGGTTAGCCATATGAGAACTTTCATATAAACCTTATACATCTTCACCATAACTAGTTCAAATGGCTCAAATGAACTAGTTAAAGAGTTGTTCAATTGATTAGATCTCATGGAAGTATACAAGACACAATCGAAGCAATTCACTCGAATCAATTCATGAACATTATAGCCACGTTTTGCAAAGATTGCATTCCTTACTATATAGATGTTTTAATTCATGAACAAGCGATTTCAGAAAGTAACCTAATTAAGTATACAAACGGGTATGCATACCTAAGTGGCCAGACCAAGTTTGGTTACGCCAGTACGCGTACGGGTGCATACCTATTCACTCTTTCAAACTCCAGCAGAAATTCACGGGCATGAAATTTCCTCCAGTATGCGTATGGGTACGCATACTTGCCCAGATTTCTAACAACCGCTAGTACGCGTACGGGTACGCATACTTTAGGTTCCTGGTTTTTGACTTTTACACAAATGTGAAAACACACTATGTTTATATCCAAACATGGTTACTTGTTCTAAACTCTCATTTCAATCATTGAAACTTTCATAGAGGATGTTAAAATAATCGTTATCCACAAAGTATTTTCATCCAAGCGATTTTCAATATATTGAAATAATCAACATGACTTTCGTCACGAGTAAAGATGAAATTGGCCAAAGAAAAAGCATACCAACACATATTTCGAGAAATAGATAAGCGAGATAAACTCGGATCGAAATAGCAAATGTGTATAATCGAAGTCTATATAGCAATACGACTTATGTCTCAAAATAGGAGATAAAGTAGATAGAATTTTGAGTGATACATAAGTTCAAGTCTCCACATACCTTTTGTCGATGAAGTTCTACAAGATCCCTCAAGCAGTTCTTCATCTTCATTTGATGAACGTCGTGGAATCTAGAGCTCAACTACACTTACTATCCTAATCCGAGACTTAGCTATAAGTAGACTAGAAATCAAGACTTATAGTTTTGGAAACTAAACTTGATAAACAAGCTTGAGATAGCAACGCTTGTGAGTTCAACTGAGCAATGCTCTAACAATCTCCCCCTTTGTAAAATTTAGTGACAAAACTATCAATACATATGGAATACAAAATAAATAAACTTTGTAGCTTCTCATCCAAATGGTTGATCTCATTGGTTCTTCAACATTACTCGAAATCTTCGTCACTTCCAAGTACTCCAATAATTCTAAAGATATTCAGTTCAACATCATCGTTGTTAAAGATCCGTAGCTATAACAATGAGAAAACACAATCATTGTTATACAGTGTTATAGTATTATTGCACAGCATCAAAGTTCAATTGTATCACAACTTCGACAACAATATTATGGTCATATGTATCACTCTCCCTTTGTAAATACTTCATCTCACATGAAAACCACTCCCCCTTACATAATGATCCGAAAACCATATGTATTTATAGTGTTAACTACACATTAATTCTCCCCCTTATTGTCAATAAAATTGGCAAAAGTACGAAAATTAGTGGGATTCTAATGAAATTTCCTTAGAGGTACTTCATGACCAAAAGAAAAGAACATATAAACTTTTTTATATGCAATCATATAGCCGAAACTAAATGCATTCATCAAGGAGTTAATAAAGATACAAGATAACCCCTGTAATATTCCACAGCCGCACTCCCCTCAAAGATTTGGAAATTAAACACAATTTCAATTAAGACTCTCCCCCATAAAATGTCATTCCCGAAAGAAAAACAAGAGAGACCTTACTTTCACGAGAAAGGAAGGATTTCTTTGGACATTAACAAATTGAAAAAGCGGGGGTCTAACACCACCACCCAATATTTCCCTTAGCAATCTGTATGGACTAACTCTGAAATACTTTGCTAGAGAATCAACTAGACAGTCAGACTCAATCTAGATAAAAAGTATCTCAACGAGTTATTATCTCAATCTCTCGATTTGATTTCTACTGAAGCTAAAATCAATAGCGAGTCTTTATCAAAGAGAGATAACTTGGACGGTACCAAATACCAATGTCCAAGGATCAATCAACTACAATCAACAACCAAAATTTGGATTAGAGAAGTTGATGATCACGAACGCACAACCTGTATTATTTTTATTATATAAAATATAATGCGGAAAAGAAACAACACAGACACCAGAAGTTTTGTTAACGAGGAAACCGCAAATGCAGAAAAATCCCGGGACCTAGCTAGTTCAGATTGAATACACACTGTATAAAGCCGCTACAGACACTAGCCTATCCAAGCTAACTTCGGACTGATCTACAGTTGAACCCCTACCAATCTCCCACTGATACAAGGTACAGTTGTACTCCTACGCCTCTGATCCAAGCAGGACACTGCGTACTTAATTCCCTTGCTGATATCACCCACAACAAAGAGTTGTTCCAACCCAAAATCACAGACTTGATAATAAACGAATCTGTCTCACACAGAAAAGTCTATCAAAAGGTTTAATATGTCTCCCACAGATAAACCCTAGGTTTTGTTCCTTCTTTAGATATAAAATCAAGGTAACAGGAACCAATTGATAATCCGGACTTATATTGCCGAAGAACAGCCTAGATTAATCAATCACCTCTATACAATCCTACCTGACTACACAAGCGGATTGTCGAGGAATCATAAACAGTGAGACGAAGATGTTTGTGACTTCTTTATCTTGCCTATCGGGGAACTCTCACGATCTCAAGCCAATAATTCGATTGTACTCGTACGATAGAAGATGCAAGATCAGATCACACAACTACGATAAAAGTAGTATCGGTCTGGCTTCACAATCCTAATAAAGTCTTTAAGTCGTTAGCTCGAGTTTAGGGAAGAAACTCAAGAGTTAATGGAGATCGACTCTAGCGAGAGCACTAGTAGCACACATACGTGTGGGGATTAGGTTTGCTCAATGCTAGAAGTCTCTTTTATATAGCCTTCAAAATAGGGTTTTGCCTTAGGTACAAAGCAAACTCTATTCACCGTTAGATGAAAACCTGATTTAGGTACATAGCATGTCACACACACTTGGGTACACGTTTACTGGGTTTGAGAAAACCATGCCCAAACGAGTACACGTATGTTGGTTCAACATGATAACCCAAAAGGTCAACCATATGAGCATCTCATATTAATCATGTTTTTCTTCAACATAACTAGTTCAATTGACTCAAATGAACTAGTTAAGAGTTGTTCAATTGCTATGAGATCTTATGTAACTACACAAGACACAATTGAAACAAAGATGATTCGATTCGATTAGAATCGGCTCATGAACATTATAGCCACGGTTTTCATAAAGCATTCCTTAATAATTAATGTTTCATGTTCAGAGCACATCTTTAGATCATAACCTCTTAAGATCACAAACAAGTTCGCGAACTTAAGCTAATCGTTTGAGTTTTCCAAACTCAGCAGAAATTCTCGAGTCGAGAACTTCCGCCAGTTCGCGGACTGAGTTTGCGGAATTAGCACACAAACGAGTTTTGGAAATCCCAGCAGAAATTCTCGGTCGAGAACTTCCATCAGTTCGCGGATTGAGTCTGCAGACTGGGTTCGCGGACTTGGCAAGCCAATTCCACAATCCTACCGATTTCATCAACGACTTTACTTTTGACCGCAATATGGGACCTTCAAGTTCACAGACGCAAACAATACATATCCCATAAAAATATTGCAATATAACAAACCAGGAAAATACTACAATAATCATCATCCTCCAAATATTTTTAGAATTTCAAACCAATAAACCTAAAAAATAACATAAGAAGATGAAAACAAAAATATCTATGTGTAGTCACAATCATCGCTATTCAAAGCACTAGTTATTCTTCCAACTAATCCAAAAAGAAGACATACTAGGCGACTAGAACTACGGACAGACGCAAAACTAAATACTTTCCGCAACCAGGGCTTGAACAAGAACAAGTTCCTCAGATGCGTTCCTTAGTTCGTCTTTTAGGTAGTCTAGATTTCGAGTTGCGATACCAAGATGCTCGAGTACGACCTTAAAGTCTTCAAGAAGATTTCCTACCAGTTGTGAAGAAACCTGAACTGGAAGTTTTTCTTCGTTTTCATGATCAAGAGCATGAAAGCATGAGATATGAATAGGACACAACTCAACATCATCAAACTTGTTGCTTCCCTCCATTGTGCACCCAAAAAGACTTTAGAAAATCTTTTTATACTTCTGAACACATTATATATATATAAGGTATTCCATCAAACCCTAGAGAACATGACGTTCGTGTGGGTTGGTGCGTGAACTATAGAACCGGGCCTATGATAGACCAAAGAAGCCCATAGAGAAAGAGAAAAAGATGTTGAGGAGAAAACGTAAATAACAAAGAATGCAGTACAATCCTGACAGCTTTCTCAAGATGAAAATCCCGAGAAAAATGAGCATCCCTTTTTATCAAGACCAAATTAAAAAGAGATACAACATGAACATGTCAGGGTGTAATAAAATGAGCATCTTGCTCTTCATTATTCACTTATTCTTTTTTCTTTTCATCGGTAATTAACAAACTACCTAGTTTAGTTGAAGAAGCATTATCACGAGAAGATTTAGAAGTACCTGTGTTACCAGTATTCCATGTTTTCTTGATATCCCGTCTAAGTTTGTTTATGTAAATATTCAGATCAGAGACTCGATTGTTGACATGTAAGAAGTCTGAAGTCTTGGATTCATAGTCCTTTTCAAGAGACTTAGAGGAACTTAACTTTCTTTTATTTCTCCTGTTCCTTTTTCTCCTTCCAGGATGATTTACAGCATCCGACATACGTTTTTTGTTTTTCCTCCCACTATTGTAGGTATCCTTTGGTTTGAAGACATAATTAGGAACCATCTTATCATAGTATATCCCTTGAGGTCGAACAGGGTAGATTCTAATCTGTGATATGGGTTTAACAACTTCTTTAGATATCCAATTAAGAATGTTGTGAAGTTTTTCATTCCTTATTCGAAGACGACACCTTCGCTCAGAGTGTCCTTTGTTTCCGCTATAATAGCAGTTAAAGGACTTACATTCAGTAATTCTCTTTTGAGCAGATTTAGAGGAAGAAGAATCCTTGTTTTTGTAAGCTGACACAGGTTCTTCACATGAAAAAGAGATAACAACTTGAACAAACTTAGTCTTACCACTATTAGGAGTGACTATTCCTTCATATCCCAAGCCACGTTTATCATGAGTTTCTTTACAAGATCCCAGCATAGAAGGAAGTTTTGTAGAGCTAGAACCGAACCTATTTAAATTCTCTTCCAGTGATTTTACCCTATTAAGAGCAGCAGTGAGTTTGGTTTCCAAGGATTTCTCTTTGGTAAGAAGACTACGTTCTTTTTCATTGAAACGCTTCTGTTGAGATTCACATTTTGCTTCACTTTCGGCAAGCCTCTCTTTTAATATACAGAGGTTACGTAGAAGATTATCACATTCAGATTTTTTTGAGCGAACCTCTTCTTCATGGTCTTTGACGATAGATTGTAACAGTTTGTATCCGCCATCATAACCTTTGAAGAGTTTTCTCAACTTTTTGTTTTCTTGACAGAGAGGACTCATATACTTTCTCAAGCAAGCAGTTGTCCTTGTTTTCTTCAATTCACAATTAAACAACTTGATGTATTGAGAAACTTCCTCATCAAGACTTTGTCCTTCTTCAGAATCACTATGATCCGAGAGATCATCCAACTGTTCATCAAGAGATATCCTCCAGTTGGATTTAGATTTGGTTGAGGAGATTTTCTCAGTGGTTTCAGATTTTTGAAACTTATCTGAGTAGTCCTGTACTGATGTTGCGTTGTCAGAGATATTACTCTTGTCCATAGAGTCAGATCGCTACAAAAACAGACTGATGAGGTCTTTAACGTGTTTGCCTGCTCTGATACCAATTGAAAAAGCGGGGGTCTAACAACACCACCCAATATTTCGCTTATCAATCTGTATGGACTAACTCCGAAATACTTTGCTAGAGAATCAACTAGACAGTCAGACTCAATCTAGATAAAAAGTATCTCAAAGAGTTATTATCTCAATGTCTCGATTTGATTTTTACTCAAGCTAAAATCAATAGCGAGTCTTTATCAAAGAGAGATAACTTGGACGGTACCAAAGACCAATGCCCAAGGATCAATCAACTACAATCAACAACCAAAAGTTGGATTAGAGAAATTGATGATCACGAACGCACAACCTGTATTATTTCTGTTATATAAAATATAATGCGGAAAAGAAATAACACAGACACAAGAAGTTTTGTTAACGGGGAAACCGCAAATGCAGAAAAACCCCGGGACCTAGTCCAGATTGAATACGCATTGTATTAAGCCGCTACAGACACTAGCCTACTCCAAGCTAACTTCGGACTGATTTATAGTTGAACCCCTGCCAATATCCTACTGATACAAGGTACATTTGTACTCCTACGCCTCCGATCCCAGCAGGACATTGCGTACTTGATTCCCTTTGCTGATATCAACCACAACAAAGGGTTGCTGCAACCCAAAATCACAGACTTGATAATAAACGAATCTGTCTCACACAGAAAAGTCTATCAAAAGGATAAATCTGTCTCCCACAGATAAACCCTAGGTTTTGTTCCGTCTTTAGATATAAAATCAAGGTATGATCACGAACGCACAATCAATATCAATCAACAACCAAAAGTTGGATTTCCAATTGATGATCACGAACACACAACCTGTATTATTTCAATTATATAAAATATAATGCGGAGAAGAAATAACACAGACACCAGAAGTTTTGTTAACGAGGAAACCGCAAATGTAGAAAAACCCCGGGACCTAGTCCAGATTGAATACACACTGTATTAAGCCTCTACAGACACTAGTGATAGGTGTCACAAACGCCTTGATTTACTATCTATTGTTTATGCTTTTCTTTGCTATTTTCTTGTAAATTATGTATCTTATGTTTGCTTTTGAGTTTTATAGGTACTTTGGAGTCATTATGAGCAAAAGAAGGAGAAAACGTCCATTTGGAGCCAGCTAAGGTTATGCTGTGAAGGAGGTGAAGAATGAACTGTCAGTTCCCGCAACTGGCAGTTGAACAAGAAAGCGAATAGTATGTCAGTTATCTGAAACTGATAAGCTAAATAATTTCAGGTGGCCCTTATCGTAATGTTGGGTGTCTATAACAACCTTACTTCACTACTTAGGTCGAAAAGAAGAAATTTGGGCTCATTTCCTTTCTTCTTTCTTCTTCACTACCGCACCAAGATCAATGCCCTAGCTAAACCACGCCAGTGCCATGGGTTCTGGTGGGTCTTCACTGAAGTTATTTCTCAAATCTTCAGGATATGAACCACACAAGAGATGAATCGATGTTTGGCAGCTGATTCATGGCTGAACTCGAGATTGAAGAGATAAATTTGTGATGTTCTCGGTTCTCAGGTTAGGGTTTGGTGAAATTGAAGTCACAGAGAAGATATGTTGGTAATTGAGATGAAATTCGAGATGGGGGTGTAGTTTCTGTGAATGGGTTATGATCTGAAGACAGAGATGATTGAGCTCATGGTGGTTCTGATGGTGTTTAGCAGTGTGCAGGTGCTGGTGGATGTATGAGTGGGAATTGAAGTTGATGTTGTTTCTGGAGTAATAAGAGATGGGTTTGAGTGATGCTGCTGTCGAATTGAAGGAAGAGAAGGCACTGGTGGTTGATTTGAGGAGAGAACATGGAAGATGAGGAATTGATGATGAAACTGCAGGATATGATTCATGGGTTTGATCTGGGTGTTGGTCAAGGAACTGAGCTGTGAAGCTGGAAGTTGGGTTTGATTTTAAGCTGTTGATGGTGATTACTCTTGAGAACTAGTTGAATTGGTGATGCAGTGGAGAAATGTGGTTTTTCTAGCTTGCTGTTGTCTGAAATGGTGCAACTGGTGCTGTTAAGATGCAGGTATCGGGAAGTGAGCTGAGTTGCAGCTGTTGCAGGTGAAATGAATTGGTGCAGTGGTCGTATAAAGGGTTTTGCAGGACTAGTGGAGTTGATTTGGTAGTGTTGGTGATGTGTAACTTAAGGTTACAGTGGTTGAACTGAGATTGCAGGCTGGACTTAGAAGCAGATACTGGTGATTGGAAGCTGAGTGAAGTACAACTGCATTTGCAAGTACGAGAACAAAGGTTGAAGCTGCAGGTGATAATGAAATTGTGGTTGTGCTTGAAACTCATTGGCAGGGTTGAGTTAGGTTACAGAGAAATGGATCGACAACTTGGTGGTGCATGGAACAGGAACCTGCAAGTGGATTTATGGATGAGTTTTGAGGTTGTGATGTCAAGAAGATATGAATGGGTTCTGCAATGGTCAATTAGCTGAGGAGATGCAAGTGTGCCTGTAGAGGGAAGTGCTGCTTTGAGATGGAGTTAAGTCTGATGCCGAAAAGAACTGAAATGTGACTGGTGGTGCTGTGCTTAGCAGCTGAATTATGAAGGGATGGAGAGTTGAGACGAGTCGGACGTGTATGGTGCTAGAATAGACCAAGTTGGCTTGTTATTGAGCCTGAAACTTAGTTTGTCTAAGCAATGAAATGGACTTGGCTTGGCCTGGCGTGGAAACTGATTTGGCCTGAGAAGGAAACAGAGAGTGCGTGGGATCTAGTTCTGGAGGATCTGGAGGATGGAAATACAGCAATATATAAAAGGTTTGAGCGGCTCTCTGATATGGGATATTATCTTTCTTCTACTTTTGTTCTAGGGTTTAGAAAGATGAAAGGTTTTCTTTTTCTTCTTGTTATGAACTCCATGAACATGAGCTAGAGTTTTATTATTGGTTTAAGGTTTGAGTTGGATTTCACATAACATAATTTTGGGTTTAATGAATTAGTTTTGTCTCATATTTATCGTTCATGATTCTCTGAGAATATAGTTGTATGATTGACGTATTACAACATGATGGATTGTTTGTTTTGTCAAGTTGCAAATTGATAGAACTTGTAATCTCATCTATTGCTAGTTTAGGGTTTATCATCGAGTGATATCCTTGGCACAAGTAGCATAAATATGGTTATAGCTTATAGTGATATATCCTTGTTATCATATGAGAACCATGACCTTTGTTCGAGTTGTTTGCGCAATGTATTTCAATTGCATTGATTAGCCTAATTTCATGAATCTTAATGCTCCATGGGAATTGAACTTGATTAGCGCAAGGCGTTAGGTTATTATTTTGGTAGAATTCATACTTGCATAGTTTTACATGTATGTGTGATGATAAGAGGAAATTCCGAGATATTCTTTCGACTATGTATCTTAGGGATTTTGATAATAAGAGATTAAATGTCAATTCTAGTTATTAAGACAAGAACGTGTTAGCGAATGAAAACGAAATCCTTGACCAATACTTCATATCCTTGATTTGCGTGTTTACTTTTCATTGTTTTTCTTTTATTTTATTTTAGTTTATATAATAATCAGAAAACCCCATTGTTTTATAGAGGAAACCATAACATATTGACAACCTAAGTCCTCTCTGTGGGAACGATCCTTTCATGCCCTTGCTTCATTATATATTTTGAGTAGTAAGAAAGTGTAATTCTTTTTGACGCCTACGACAGCGATCAAATTTTGGCGCCGCTGCCTGGGAGGCAGCGGTTGTCATTTGTTTTTAGTCTTGATTTTTATTTTGTTTTTGTTTTTATTCTATGGTTTTTAACCTTGTTTTGAGAACTCTTGTTTCAGGTACCAATTACTATGGACAGAGCATATTGGAACAATGGGTACGGTTATCAACCTCAACAAAATGATAACAACTATCACCCTTGCGGAGAATACAACCAAAATCAATCTTTGGTTATGATCAATATTCCACGTATCCTTTGAGTTATTCTCATACATACCAACCTTTTTATGGTAGGTATGTAAGTGAGCAACCACAAAGAGGGGAGACTAGTTGTACTCCTATTCATATTTCTTCGAGTTTGGTAGATGAGATGCAACAATTTATGGTCAGCATGGAGTCAGTTTGTAGACAACCAAGCGTGGAACCAATTTCATCGATCGAATGTGCTAATAGTATTTTTGGCCCAATTTTCGATCGTAGTTATGATCATTCACCCATTCAAAGGGAAGAATTGGCCTAACAATACTGAAGTAAGTGATTTTCCTTTTTCCTTGTCGAACGAGCTTTTCCAACAAATGGAACACTATTTTCAAAATTTGGATGGATCACTCCAAGAGCTTCAAAAGGGTGTTTCCGTTTTAAGACAAGGCATTGAAGAATACAAAGAGGACATGCAAAATTCTGCAAAAGACCAATCTTTGGGAAGTGGTAGCCAATCATATGTTAAATATGATAGTCACGATGACTATGAAAGTACATTGCTTGAACCAATTTATGGTGACATCCCCGAGGAGAGTACAATGAAGTCTTTTTGTATTCAAGGTGAAGATGAAAAGGAATATAATGACACTAGTGTAACTTACTCGAGCATTGATCTTTATAATGATCAAGAATCTATTCAAAAGGTAGCTCTTGAGGATGATGCAATGAGTGTTCTAAAGAAATTCCTTATGGACAGAATTGCATCCGCAAAAGTGCATGTGCCGAACAACAAAGAGGAGTATGTTGAGAATGAGACCGTTATGACCAATATTGTGGAAGACCCAATTGAGCTTACATATGATTGTAATGATGATGTTGATGCCGAGATTTTGGTTAAGGCAAAAACGGATGAAGAATGGTTGCACAGTTTGATAGAGGACCATGATATACAAGAGGTGAATAATTCACTTGAATTTTTCAAGGATGAAGAGGATTCCGTGCAACAAGAGATTGTGCGAGGTTTGTCTAACCCTTTACATATTGTTTCTTCTCCTTTACATCTTATTGGTTTGAATGTATGTACTTCGAGAATATTGTTGAACGACTTTGTTTCTCGATTTCCGCCATTAGAGATACTTAATTCTCAAACTATGCAGGTTTTGGAACAAGAAACCGTGGAAGTATCCGACTTCTATATTCTTGATACACTTCCAAGTGTGGACAAGAATGAGTGTGGGGGAAACTTTTATTGGTTGATAGCTTCACTTATGCTTTATATTACTAATATTTGTGTGAAGCTAGTGTTTGCAAAACAGGTGCTATGGGTGGATCCCCAACTTTTCCGATTATTGGTGTATGGAGAATCCGTCTTGCAAGTCGGACTGACGACTTTAAACCAAGCGCTAAATGGGAGGCAACCCACTGGTTTTGTGTATCTTTCTCTATCTTTTTATTTTTCAAGTCTTTTATCTTTATTTTCTTATTTTGGACATTTTCATATCAAAACTCCACCTTTTAGAGATTTTTGAACAATTTAGAATAAACACTAGCCTTTCTAAGTAGATGAAATTTTTTTATTGACGATGAGGTGATATTAGATTCCAACTAAATAGCTTGTTTAGTGTTTTTATTATGCATTTTATTTTCTTATTGTGTATTTATATCATGTTATGCATTTCCCACCTTGACTTTCTTTGGACGATTCAATTTACATTGAGGACAATGTAAAGTTTAAGTGTGGGGGAGTGTTCTCATATAGATTTTTTAGCCTTGTTAGTTTTGCCTTGTGTGTATAAAAAAAAGTAGAAAAACTAAAAAGAAAATAAGAGAAAGTCTAGAAACATGTGCCTTACACTAATGGAAACATTGTGGTTGTAGGAGTTGAGGAACCCATTAGTAGATTCTATTCATGTGAAAACGAACAAAATATAAAAATAAATAACATGTTAGTTGTCACCATATCTCAGAGTCGTCACCATATCACATTTTATTTT
Organism: Papaver somniferum; assembly: GCF_003573695.1. Lineage (NCBI taxonomy): Eukaryota > Viridiplantae > Streptophyta > Magnoliopsida > Ranunculales > Papaveraceae > Papaver > Papaver somniferum. Next base: position 877,580 of record NW_020647415.1, on the reverse strand, counting down.
TATTTTTCCATATTTATCTATTGTTCCTCTAAGTGATTTGGTGGGGCACCAACATCGAATTGATATCACTGCTAGGATGAATATAGTGATTGAGTTACTACAAAAAAAAAACATAAAAAAAAAAGATTGACACTTGGATAGCAATATATGTGTGTGTTCTCCCTGTCTTCGTCGCCTAAACAAGCGTGGAATGCAGGATCCATGGGAATTGCCATGTAATCTGCTGACAAGAATCATGCGCTTGGATTCAAAAAGATACAATCATGTTGTCGGTTTAAAAAAAAAATTGAAAAAAGATAAGAAAAAGAAGAGAAAAATATTACTATTATGTTGAATAAAATCGATCACTAGTTCCATTGTATATGCCAGTGAATTGATCTAGAATTAAGTTTGTCGACCACTGGTTCCCTTGTATATGCCAGTCATGTCGATATTAGTATTCAGACCAGTAGCTCAATCCAATAGGATTTTAGGTTTGTTTTGGCAGTGACCTTTAGACAGATATGGGAAACACCGTTCACCTAAGTCAACAGTCCGCCACCATCTACTTTCTATATTCATCTTCTTAATCTTTTCATGTGATTGTGGTTGATTAGATTCCGAGTATTGTGGTTGTGTTCAACTTTCGAATGAAGCTATATCACTAATTTTTGAATTGGATTTGAAAGTGGGTACTTCCTCTTGTAATCATTGATAGTATGCCAATTAATAAAAATGTTTAGTGTCATTCTTAAATTTTCACAGGTGGCTGGAGTTTCAAAGTATAGGTTTTGTAGGTACACCTCTTGTAAACCTTCACAAGACTAAAACTCGTCCATTAGGGACACCTAGGGGTTTAAAGGCTTGTTATACGTGCTAAGTGTGACCGTAGCCTCGACGACACGGAGTTGTATGTATGTTTTAGAATTGTTTTATTTGATTTGTTCGAGGACTAGCAAAGTTTAAGTGTGGGGGAATTTGATAGGTGTCACAAACTCCTTGATTTACTATCTATTGTTTATGCTTTTCTTTGATATTTTCTTATAAATTATGTATCTTATGTTTGCTTTTGAGTGTTATAGGTACTTTGGAGTCATTATGAGCAAAAGAAGGAGAAAACGTCCATTTGGAGCCAGCTAAGGTTATGCTGTGAAGGAGGTGAAGAATGAACTGTCAGTTCCCGCAACTGGCAGTTGAACAAGAAAGCGAATAGGCTGTTAGTTATCTGAAACTGATAAGCCAAATAATTTTAGGTGGCCCTTATCGTAATATTGGGTGTCTATAACAACCTTACCTCACTACTTAGGTCGAAAAGAATAAATTTGGGCTCATTTCCTTTCTTCTTTCTTCTTCACTACCGCACCAAGATCACTAACCTAGCTAAACCACGCCGGTGCCATGGGTTCTGGTGGGTCTGCACTGAAGTTATTTCTCAAATCTTCAGGATATGAACCACACAAGAGAGGAATCAATGTTTGGCAGCTGACTCATGGCTGAACTCGAGATTGAAGAGATAAATTTGTGATGTTCTCGGTTCTCAGGTTAGGGTTTGGTGAAATTGAAGTCACAGAGAAGATATGGTGGTAATTGAGATGAAATTCGAGATGGGGGTGTAGTTTCTGTGGATGGGTTATGATCTGAAGACAGAAATGATTGAGCTCATGGTGGTTCTGATGGTGTTTAGCAGTGTGCAGGTGCTGGTGGATGTATGAGTGGGAATTGAAGTTGATGTTGTTGCTGGAGTAATAAGAGATGGGTTTGAGTGATGCTGCTGTCGAATTGAAGGAAGAGAATGCACTGGTGGTTGATTTGAGGAGAGAACATGGAAGATGAGGAATTGATGATGAAACTGCAGGATATGATTCATGGGTTTGATCTGGGTGTTGGTCAAGGAACTGAGCTGTGAAGCTGGAAGTTGGGTTTGATTTTAAGCTGCTGATGGTGATTACTCTTGAGAACTGGTTGAATTGGTGATGCAGTGAGCTGAGTTGCAGCTGTTGCAGGTGCAATGAACTGGTGCAGTGGTTGTATAAAGGGTTTTGCAGGACTAGTGGAGTTGATTTGGTAGTGTTGGTGCTGTGTAACTTAAGTTTACAGTGGTGGTTGAACTGAGATTGCAGGCTGGACTTAGAAGCAGATACTGGTGATTGGAAGCTGAGTGAAGTGCAGCTGCATTTGCAAGTACGAGAACAAGGGTTGAAGCTGCAGGTGATAATGAAATTGTGGTTGTGCTTGAAACTCATTGGCAGGGTTGAGTTAGGTTACAGAGAAATGGCTCGACAATTTGGTGGTGCATGGAACAGGAACCTGCAAGTGGATTTATGGATGAGTTTTGATGCTGTGATGTCAAGAGGATATGAATGGGTTCTGCAATGGTCAATCGGCTGAGGAGATGCAAGTGTGCCTGTAGAAGGTAGTGCTGCTTGAGATGGAGTTAAGTCTGATGCCGAGAAGAACTGAAATGTGACTGGTGGTGCTGTGCTTAGCAGCTGAATTGGCTAGGTATATGCTGCTGGGATCGAGCTTAAGGGTTTGAAGGAATTGGTGAGTTCTGTATGGAGCAAACAAGGAAGGAGCAGCTGATGCCGAGGAGTTGCAGGAGGTATTGGTTCAATATTGAAGCTCGAGACGGAACTGATGCCATGGTGGTATACGTTGATAGCAAATGTTGCTGCTAAATGCAAATGAAGAAGAATTGATGCTATGCTAGCCATGCTAGATGAATGTTAGGCTTAAATTGTGCAGGGATGGAGAGTTGAGACAGAGCCGGACGTATATGGTGCTAGAATAGACCGAGTTGGCTTGTTATTGGGACTGAAACTTAGTTGGGCTAAGCAATGAAATGGACTTGGCTTGGCCTGGCGTGGAAACTGATTTGGCCTGAGCCGGAAACAGAGAGTGCGTGGGATCTAGTTCTGGAGGATCTGGAGGATGGAAATACAACAACATATAAAAGGCTTGAGCGGCTCTCTCATACGGGATATTATATTTTCTTCTACCTTTGTTCTAGGGTTTAGAAAGATGAAAGCTTTTCTTTTCCTTCTTGTTATGAACTCCATGAACATGAGCTAGAGTTTTATTATTGGTTTAAGGTTTGAGTTGGATTTCACATAACATGATTTTGGGTTTAATGAATTAGTTTTTTCTCATATTTATCATTCATGATTATCTGAGAATATAGTTGTATGATTGACGTATTACAACATGATGGATTGTTTGTTTTGTCAAGTTGCAAATTGGTAGAACTTGTAATCTCATCTATTGCTAGTTTAGGGTTTATCATCGAGTGATATCCTTGGACACAAGTAGCATAAATATGGTTATAGCTTATAGTGATATATCCTTGTAATCATATGAGAACCATAACCTTTGTTCGAGTTGTTTGCGCAATGTATTTCAATTGCATTGATTAGCCTAATTTCATGAATCTTAATGGTCCATGGGAATTGAACTTGATTAGCGCAAGGCGTTAGGTTATTCTTTTGGTAGAATTCATACTTGCATAGTTTTACATGTATGTGTGATGATATGAGGAAATTGCAGGATATTCTTTCGACTAGGTATCTTAGGACTTTTGATAATGAGAGATTAAATGTCAATTCTAGTTATTAAGACAAGAACGTGTTAGTGAATGAAAACGAAATCCTTGACCAATACTTTCACATCCTTGATTTGCGTGTTTACTTTTCATTGTTTTGCTTTTATTTTATTTTAGTTTATATAATAATTAGAAAAACCCATTGTTTTATATAGGAAACCATAACATATTGACAACCTAAGTCCTCTCTGTGGGAACGATCCTTTCTTTCCCTTGCTTCATTATATATTTTGAGTAGTAAGAAAGTGTAACTATTTTTGATGCCTACGACAGCGATCAAATTTTGGCGCCGCTGTCGGGGAGGCATCAGTTGTCATTTGTTTTTAGTCTTGCTTTTTATTTTGTTTTTGTTTTTATTCTCTGGTTTTTAACCTTGTTTTGAGAACTCTTGTTTCATGTACCAATTACTATGGACGGAGCATATTGGAACAATGGGTACGGTTATCAACCTCAACAAAAGATGACAACTATCACCCTTGCGGGGAATACAATCAAAATCAATCCTTTGGTTATGATCAATATTCCACGTACCATTGAGTTATTCTTATACATACCAACCTTTTTACGGTAGGTATGTAAGTGAGCAACCACAATGAGAGGAGACTAGTTGTACTCCTATTCATATTTCTTCGAGTTTGGTAGATGAGATGCAACAATTTATGGTCAGCATGGAGTCAGTTTGTAGACAACCAAGAGTGGAACCAATTTCATCGATCGAATGTGCTAATAGTATTTTTGGCCTAATTTCCGATCGTAGTTATGATCATTCACCCATTCAAAGGGAAGAATTGGCCTAACAATACTGAAGTAAGTGATTCTCCTTTTTCCTTGTCGAACGAGCTTTTCCAATAAATGGAACACTATTTTCGAAATTTGGATGGATCACTCCAAGAGCTTCAAAAGGGTGTTTCCATTTTAAGACAAGGCATTGAAGAATACAAAGAGGACATGCAAAATTCTGCAAAAGACCAATCTTTGGGAAGTGGTAGCCAATCATATGTTAACTATCATAGTGACGATGACTATGAAAGTACATTGCTTGAACCAATTTATGGTGACATCCCCGAGGAGAGTACAATGAAGTCTTTTTGTGATCAAGGTGAAGATGAAAAGGAATATAATGACACTAGTGTAGCTTACTCGAGCATTGATCTTTATAATGATCAAGAACACATTCAAAAGGTAGAGCTTGAGGATGATGCAATGAGTGTTCTAAAGAAATTCCTTATGGACAGAATTGCATCCGAAAAAGTGCATGTGCCGAACAACAAAGAGGAGTATGTTGAGAATGAGACCGTTATGACCAATATTGTGGAAGACCCAATTGAGCTTGCATATGATTGTAATGATGATGTTGATGCCGAGATTTTGGTTAAGGCAGAAACGGATGAAGAATGGTTGCACAGTTTGATAGAGGACCATGATATACAAGAGGTGAATAATTCACTTGAATTTTTCAAGGATGAAGAGGATTCCGTGCAACAAGACATTGTGCGAGGTTTGTCTAACCCTTTGCATATTGTTTCTTCTCCTTTACCTCTTATTGGTTTGAATGTATGTGCTTCGAGAATATTGTTGAATGACATTGTTTCTCGATTTCCGCCATTAGAGATATTTAATTCTCAAACTATGCAGGTTTTGGAACAAGAAACCGTGGAAGTACCCGACTTCTAAATTCTTTATACACTTCCAAGTGTGGACAAGAATAAGTGTGGAGGAAACTTTTATTGGTTGATAGCTTCACTTATGCTTTATATTACTAATATTTGTGTGAAGCTAGTGTTTGCAAAACAGGTGCTATGGGTGGATCCCCAACTTTTCCGATTATTGGTGTATGGAGAATCCGTCTTGCAAGTCGGGCTGACGACTTTAAACCAAGTGCTAAATGGGAGGAAACCCACTGGTTTTGTGTATCTATCTCTATCTTTTTATTTTTCAAGTCTTTTATCTTTATTTTCTTATTTTGGACATTTTCATATCAAAACTCCACCTTTTAGAGATTTTTGAACAATTTAGAATAAACACTAGCCAATCTAAGTAGATGAAATTTTTTATTGACGATGAGGTGACATTAGATTCCAACTAAATAGCTTGTTTAGTGTTTTTATTATGGATTTTATTTTCTTATTGTGTATTTATATCATGTTATGCGTTTCCCACCTTGACTTTCTATGGACGATTCAATTTACATTGAGGACAATGTAAAGTTTAAGTGTGGGGGAGTGTTCTCATATAGATTTTTTAGCCTTGTTAGTTTTGCCTTGTGTTTATAAAAAAAAAGTAGAAAAACTTAAAAGAAAATAAGAGAAAGTCTAGAAACCTGTGCCTTACACTAATGGAAACATTGTGGTTGTAGGAGTTGAGGAGCCCATTAGTAGATTCTATTCATGTGAAAACGAACAAAATATAAAAATAAATAACATGTTAGTTGTCACCATTTCTCAGAGTCGTCACCATATCACATTTTATTTTTATTTTTCCATATTTATCTATTGTTTCTCTAAGTGATTTGGTGGGGCACCAACATCGAATTGTAATCACTGCTAGGATGAATATATTGATTGAGTTACTAAAAAAAAAAAAAAAAAAAAAAGATTGACACTTGGATAGCAATATGTGTGTGTTCTCCCTGTCTTCGTCCCTAAACAAGCGTGGATGCAGGATCCAGGGAATTACCATGTAATCTGCTGACAAGAATCCGCTTGGATTCAAAAGACAATCATGTTGTCGGTTGAAAAAAAATTTGAAAAAGAAAAGAAAAGAAGAGAAAAATATTATTATTGTGTTGAATAAAATCGATCACTGGTTCCCTTGTATATGCCAGTGAATTGATCTAGAATTAAGTTTGTCGACCACTGGTTCCCTTGTATATGCCAGTCGTGTTGATATTAGTATTCAGACCAGTAGATCAATCCAATAGGATTTTAGGTTTGTTTTGGCAGTGACCTTTAGACAGATATGGGAAACACCATTCACCTAAGTCAACAGTCCGCCACCATCTACTTTCTATATTCATCTTCTTAATCTTTTCATGTGATTGTGGTTGATTAGATTCCGAGTATTGTGGTTGTGTTCAACTTTCGAATGAAGCTATATCACTAATTTTTGAATTGGATTTGAAAGTGGGTACTTCCTCTTGTAATCATTGATAGTATGCCAATTAATAAAAATGTTTAGTGTCATTCTTAAATTTTCACAGGTGGCTGGAGTTTCGAAGTATGGGTTTTGTAGGTACACCTCTTGTAAACCTTCACGAGACTAAAACTCGTCCATTAGGGACACCTAGGGGTTTAAAGGCTTGTTATACGTGCTAAGTGTGACCGTAGCCTCGAAGACACGGAGTTGTATGTATGTTTTAGAATTGTTTTATTTGATTTGCTCGAGGACTAGCAAAGTCTAAGTTTGGGGGAATATGATAGGTATCACAAACGCCTTGATTTACTATCTATTGTTTATGCTCTTCTTTGATATTTTCTTGTAAATTATGTATCTTATGTTTGCTTTTGAGTGTTATAGGTACTTTGGAGTCATTATGAGCAAAAGAAGGAGAAAACGTCCATTTGGAGCCAGCTAAGGTTATGCTGTGAAGGAGGTGAAGAATGAACTGTCAGTTCCCGCAACTGGCAGTTGAACAAGAAAGCGAATAGGATGTCAGTTATCTGAAACTGATAAGCCAAATAATTTTAGGTGGCCCTTATCGTAATATTGGGTGTTTATGACAACCTTACCTCACTACTTAGGTCGAAAAGAAGAAATTTGGGCTCATTTCCTTTCTTCTTTCTTCTTCACTACCGCACCAAGATCACTGCCCTAGCTAAACCACGCTGGTGCCATGGGTTATGGTGGGTCTTCACTGAAGTTATTTCTCAAATCTTCAGGATATGAACCACACAAGAGAGGAATCAATGTTTGGCAGCTGATTCATGGCTGAACTCGAGATTGAAGAGATAAATTTGTGATGCTCTCCGTTCTCAGGTTAGGGTTTGGTGAAATTGAAGTCACAGAGAAGATATGGTGGTAATTGAGATGAAATTCGAGATGGGGGTGTAGTTTCTGTGAATGGGTTATGAGCTGAAGACAGAGATGATTGAGCTCATGGTGGTTCTGATGGTGTTTAGCAGTGTGCAGGTGCTGGTGGATGTATGAGTGGGAATTGAAGTTGATGTTGTTGCCGGAGTAATAAGAGATGGGTTTGAGTGATGCTGCTGTCGAATTGAAGGAAGAGAAGGCATTGGTGGTTGATTTGAGGAGAGAACATGGAAGATGAGGAATTGATGATGAAACTGCAGGATATGATTCATGGGTTTGAGCTGGGTGTTGGTCAAGGAACTGAGCTGTGAAGCTGGAAGTTGGGTTTGATTTTAAGCTGCTGATGGTGATTACTCTTGAGAACTGGTTGAATTGGTGATGCAGTGGAGAAATGTGGTTGTTCTAGCTTGCTGCTGTCTGAAATGGTGCAACTGGTGCTGTTGAGATGCAGGTATCGGGCAGTGAGCTGAGTTGCAGCTGTTGCAGGTGCAATGAACTGGTGCATTGGTTGTATAAAGGGTTCTGCAGGACTAGTGGAGTTGATTTGGTAGTGTTGGTGATGTGTAACTTAAGTTTACAGTGGTGGTTGAACTGAGATTGCAGGATGGACTTAGAAGCAGATACTGGTGATTGGAAGCTGAGTGAAGTGCAGCTGCATTTGCAAGTACGAGAACAAGGGTTGAGGCTGCAGGTGATAATGAAATTGTGGTTGTGCTTGAAACTCATTGGCAGGGTTGAGTTAGGTTACAGAGAAATGGCTCGACAATTTGGTGGTGCATGGAACAGGAACCTGCAAGTGGATTTATGGATGAGTTTTGATGCTGTGATGTCAAGAGGATATGAATGGGTTCTGCAATGGTCAATCGGCTGAGGAGATGCAAGTGTGCCTGTAGAAGGTAGTGCTGCTTTGAGATGGAGTTAAGTATGATGCCGAAAAGAACTGAAATGTGACTGGTGGTGCTGTGCTTAGCAGCTGAATTGGCTAGGTATATGCTGCTGGGATCGAGCTTAAGGGTTTGAAGGAATTGGTGAGTTCTGTATGGAGCAAACAAGGAAGGAGCAGCTGATGCCGAGGAGTTGCAGGAGGTATTGGTTCAATATTGAAGCTCGAGACGGAACTGATGCCATGGTGGTATACGTTGATAGAAAATGTTGCTGCTAAATGCAAATGAAGAAGAATTGATTCTATGCTATCCATGCTAGATGAATGTTAGGCTTAAATTGTGTAGGTATGGAGAGTTGAGACAGAGACGGACGTGTATGGTGCTAGAATAGACCGAGTTGGCTTGTTATTGGGCCTGAAACTTAGATGAGCTAAGCAATGAAATGGACTTGGCTTGGCCTGGCGTGGCGTGGAAACTGATTTGGCCTGAGCCGGAAACAGAGAGTGCGTGGGATCTAGTTCTGGAGGATCTGGAGGATGGAAATACAACAACATGTAAAAGGGTTGAGCGGCTCTCTCATATGGGATATTATCTTTTCTTCTACTTTTGTGCTAGGGTTCAGAAAGATGAAAGCTTTTCTTTTTCTTCTTGTTATGAACTCCATGAACATGAGCTAGAGTTTTATTATCGGTTTAAGGTTTGAGTTGGATTTCACATAACATGATTTTGGGTTTAATGAATTAGTTTTGTCTCATATTTATCGTTCATGATTCTCTGAGAATATAGTTGTATGATTGACGTATTACAACATGATGGATTGTTTGTTTTGTCAAGTTGCAATTTGGTAGAACTTGTAACCTTATCTATTGCTAGTTTAGGGTTTATCATGGAGTGATATCCTTGGAAACAAGTAGCATAAATATGGTTATAGCTTATAGTGATATATCCTTGTAATCATATGAGAACCATGACCTTTGTTCGAATTGTTTGCGCAATGTATTTCAATTGCATTGATTAACCTAATTTCATGAATCTTAATGCTCCATGGGAATTGAACTTGATTAGCGCAAGGCGTTAGGTTATTCTTTTGGTAGAATTCATACTTGCATAGTTTTACATGTATGTGTGATGATAAGAGGAAATTGGGGGATATTCTTTCGACTAGGTATCTTAGGGATTTTGATAATGAGATATTAAATGTCCATTCTAGTTATTAAGACAAGAACGTGTTAGTGAATGAAAACGAAATCCTTGACCAATACTTTCACATCCTTGATTTGCGTGTTTACTTTTCATTGTTTTGCTTTTATTTTATTTTAGTTTATATAATAATCAGAAAACCCCATTGTTTTATATAGGAAACCATAACATATTGACAACCTAAGTCATCTCTGTGGGAACGATCCTTTCTTGCCCTTGCTTCATTATAATTATTTTGAGTAGTAAGAAAGTGTAATTATTTTTGACGCCTACGACAGCGATCAACTAGCCTACTCCAAGCTAACTTCGGACTGATCTATATTTGAACCCCTACCAATCTCCCACTGATACAAGGTATAGTTGTACTCCTGCGCCTCTGATCCCAGCAAGACACTGCGTACTTGATTCCCTTAGTTGATCTCACCTACAACTAAGAGTTGCTGCAACCCAAAATCACAAACTTGATAATAAACGAATCTGTCTCACACAGAAAAGTCTATCGAAAGGATAAATCTGTCTCCCACAGATAAACCCTAGGTTTTGTTCCGTCTTTAGATATAAAATCAAGGTAACATGAACCAATTGATAATCCAGACTTATATTCTCGAAGAACAGCCGAGATTAATCAATCACCTCTCTACAATCCTTCATGACTACACAAGCGGATTCTCGAGGAATCACAAACAGTGAAACGAAGATGTTTGTGACTTCTTTATCTTGCCTATCGGAGAACTCTCACAATCTCAAGCCAATCAATCGATTGTACTCGTACGATAGAAGATGCAAGATCAGATCACACAACTACGATAAAAGTAGTATCGGTCTGGATTCACAATCCCAATGAAGTCTTTAAGTCGTTAACTCTAGTTTAGAGAAGAAACTCAAGAGTTAATGGAGATCGACTCTAGCGAGAGCACTAGTAGCACACAGACGTGTGGGGATTAGGTTTGCTCAATGCTAGAAGTCTCCTTTATATAGCCTTCAAATCAGGGTTTTGCCTTAGGTACAAAACAAACTTTATTCACCGTTAGATGAAAACCTGATTTAGATTCAAGCCAATATCTCTCAACCGTTAGATCAAAAGACATAGCTTGTCACACACACTTGGGTACACGTTTACTGGGTTTGAGAAAACCATGCCCAAATGAGTACACGTATGTTGGTTCAACATGATAACCCAAAAGGTCAACCATATGAGCATCTAATATTAATCATGTTCTTCTTCACCATAACTAGTTCAATTGACTCAAATGAACTAGTTAAGATTTGTTCAATTGCTATGATATCTTATGTAACTACACAAGACACAATTGAAACAAAGATGATTCGATTAGAATCGGCTCAGGAACATTATAACCACAGTTTGCATAAAGCATTCCTTAATAGTTAATGTTTCATGTTCAGAGAACATCTTTATATCATAACCTCTTAAGCTCACAAACAAGTTCGCGGACTTAAGATAATCGGTTTAGTTTTCCAAACTCAGCAGAAATTCTCGGGTCGAGAACTTCCGCCAGGTCGCGGACTGGGTTCGCGGACTTAACGCACAAACGAGTTTTGGAAATCCCAGCAGAAATTCTCGGTCGAGAACTTCCGTCAGTTCGTGTACTGAGTTTGTGGACTGGGTTCGCGGACTTGGCAAGCCAATTCCACAATCCTACCGATCTCTCTTGATCAACAAAGTTCGAAAACTTCGGTTCAAGGAATACATGGTTATATAATCTAAACTCTCATTTCAATAATTGAAATATTTTCATATGGCGATATTTAGTCGTGACGAACAACAGACCTTTCTCGTCGGAGCAATTTCCAAAGTGATTGAAACTTTCATGACTTTCGTCACTAGGTGAAGATAAACCTGATCAAAGCGAAACGCTTTACCAACACATGATTTCGAGTAAAAGATAAGCAATGAATACTAAGCTCGAAATATCAAGTGTATATGATCTAGTCTATATAGCATACGACTTTTGTCTCATAAGAAGTAGGAGAAGAATATAGACTTTCGAGTGATAGATAAGTTCAAGTCTTCACATACCTTTTTGTTTATGAAGTTCCACGGTTCTTTGGTGTAGATCTTCGTCGTTGTCGTTGAATCACCATGAAGTCCTTGAGCTCAACTACACTTTTCCTATCCAAGTCCGAGACTTAGCTAATAGGCTAGAAATCAAGACTTTATAGTTTGATCACTAACATTGACAAACATGCTTGATATAGCAACGCATGCGAGGTTGACCGAGCTATGCTCTAACACAAATCACATGAAACATGAATTTATATCCAAAAATCTCAATTAAATCAACCACAAGAAAACCCATGATTAATTTAATCGGAAATGCTCACATAAGAAAACTTACGGAGCTAGCCGCACAATATTTACATAAAGATATGGATCAGGGAACACCAATACTGTGGAATATACAAAGATTCATTCTATTTTTCATCATTATTTGCACAATGACATATAATAGACTTAATCTTTGTAAATAAAAGCTCATCCTTTCTTCCATCGATATTTGCATAATGACATGAAAGGCTTAACTTTTGTTTGTCAAAAGTTCGTTCTATCTCTTATCTATACTTTCATACGACATATGATGGACTTAATTTTTAAACACGTACGATACATAGTTCACGGATATAAACACACATATTCCATAACAAGTTTCAATATATAAAGATTAATACTGCAAAATCATCTTCCAAATAAACTTTAGAATTTAAATAAATAAATCTAAAAATATTGCAAGATGAAAATCGTTGGAAATATCTATGTGTACTCACAATAATTGTTATTCCAAACCCTAGTTATCCTTCTTAAAACAAAAGAATAAATTCGCATAATAAGTTTCCTAGATATTAATACCTTTGAAAAAAAATTTATCGTCCCCGAACTACTTGTCGTCAACATCCATTGGGACATAAGGTTCATGAATATAGGAGTTGATATCAACAAACCTTCTTGACTGATGCCGAACCAAGGCCTTCTGAATATCAAGAGTCTTAAACACAAAACCCTTTATTTGCGGCATTTCCTTTCTTAATTCCTTCAATTCTTCAAGAACACCAGAAATTTTTTGAAGATTTGAAGGTACAACTCTTGGTTCTCTTACATTCCTCCTTTTTATTTTCAAGTTTGAGTGAACAGGTGGAATGTATTTTTCCTTCATGATTGATGGCTTCATATTAAATCTTTTCCAACAGAAGTTATGATGCCTGGAGTCTCCAAAACAATATGGGTTTGTGAGAGGAAATTCTCAGAGCAACCTCTACAAGCAAACTTGTGATAAAAGAGTTTCTTAGGGACGGAAAAAGGAATGTGGGGTTACGAAATCTTTATACACTTAAATGATTCACGTACACAGAACCCATACCCTAAAAAAGGTAGAATTGTCTATTTTTACCGTATTTTATTGATAAAACAGAGAAGAATCCTTTCAATATCAATAGGATATCAAAAGATGGAAGAATTCAAAAAAAAAAAAATCAAAACCAAGAAAGACCACTTTTTCCTAAAGCCTGTTGAGTGCCAACACTTGTCTCCTTTGAACCAGGCTCGTGAGACAAGACACTTAAGAAACACAATAACTTTGTGCTGGGGTGAACAACAATATGTCCATCATACCTTTCTTGAATGGAATTCCTAGTTCTCTGTTTCCTCGACTGTTCAGGCCAATATATTTTCTTAAGAGGATCTAAGATTACATACCTCAGTCGGTTCTTGAACAAGTTTGAGCTTGTTATCTAGTCGATTTGCTCTTCGTTGAAGTTTGTTGACATATCTTATCTTATGTTTGTACTTGAAACATTTAGATAACTCATGACCTCTGAGAGTACAATAACAAAATGTCAAACTGGAGGAAGATTTATACATCACATATGTGCAGGCTGCTAGATATACGGTGGAACCTGCAAAATTAGAAAAAGAGTTTCCAGATAGCAAAGAGAAATCCATTTTATCCTCCAATGTGGTCGAAGTTTCTTCTGCAAGAATATCGAGGTTGATGAACGTATTGCTACAATTATCAAAATGGGTGTTTTCACAGAAGAGTGCAACATTTGATTTTCGTCTTTATTAGAATCATAATGGTCAAACATTTCATCAAGAGTTGCAGCAAGACCTTTGTTTCCAGTGTATTTTCTACGATTTGGACACTCATTTGCAAAATAACCAAAACCTTTACACTTGAAGCACTGTGGCATATCCTCGTCATCAGTATCGTCAGTATCCCTGTTTTTAGGAGTAACAGGACTATGAGGTTTAACTGATGACTTAGGTTTGTCTCTAGTGAGCCGTTTACTTCTCTTCAAAAGAAGCTCTCCAAACTGTCTTGTGATCAATGGGACTGACTTGTCAAGATCTTCATCTGAAGAATTAGTCTCTGAAAGATCATCATCAGAGATGCCAACACTTTTACTTTTATCAAGCAATTTAGTGTTCTTTTGTGCCTTGAAAGCAATATCCTTTCCCGATTTGGATATATGCTCATGATCAAAGATCTTTCACTTTCCAACAAGAGTATTTCTGGAAAGCACATCAATGTTATCTCCTTCAAGGATTGCGTGTTTCATATAATTGCATCTAGATGGCAGAGATCTGAGAATCTTCATCATAATGTCCTTTTCAGGAATAGTCTTACCCAATACAAAAGATGCATTGACAATTTCATATACTTTGTGATAAAACTCATCAAATGAATCTTCATCTGCCATACGAAGGTTTTCCCAATCAGAATTTATCTTTTGAAGCCTAGCTTCCTTTTCATGGGTATTCCTTTCAAATACGGTTTCTAAGATATCCCAAGCATCTTTAGACTTTGTGAAATTAGTCACATGAAGCTGAAGATCTAGGGTAATGACATGGATGATTGCATTCAATCCGTCAAAATTTTGCTTCGCAACAAGAATCTCGGCATCATCATAATCACCAATATCCTTTGGAACCGTTACAGTGCCTATTGTAACAACCGGAGGACTATAGCCATTAACCAAGTAAACCCATGATTGAAAATAGCGTTCTTGAAGAAAGGCACGCACCGCAATTTTACACCATAAGTAATTCGAGCCATCGAAGGTTGGTGGTACTTTATTGAGATAACACTTTTGTACATAGAGTCAGATCGCTACAAACACATACTTATGAGGTCTTGAACGTTTTTCCTGCTCTAATACCAATTGAAAAAGTGGGGGTTTAAAAACCTCACCCAATATTTCGCTTAGCAATCTGTATGGACTAACTCCAATAAACTTTCAAGAGAATCAACTAGACTCAATCTTAATAAAGTATATCAAAGAGTTATATCTCTCTTCCTCGTTAACAAAACTTCTGCTGTCTTTGTTATTTATTTTCCACATTATATTTTGTTATATAAACTAAATATCACAGGTTGTGCGTTGAATCGATCAATTGGTAAATCCAACCTTTGGTTGTTGATTGAAATTGACTGAACCTTGAACAATGGTCTTTGGTACCGTTCAAGTTATTTCTCTTGTATTCAACCAGTCTCGCAGATTTCTATTTGTTTGAGTATTAAATCGAGAATTGAGATATAACTCCTAGATATAATTTTTATTACGATTGAGTCTGATTGTCTAGTTGATTCTCTTAAAAGTATATTGGAGTTAGTCCATATAGATTGCTAAGAGAAATATTGGGTGAGGTTGTTGTACCCCCTGTTAGAGCACTGCTCGGTCGAACTCGCATGCATTGCTATATCAAGCATGTTTGTCAATGTTAGTGATCAAAACTATAAGTCTTGATTTCTAGTCTACTATAGCTAAGTCTCGGACTAGGATAGAAAGTTTAGTTGAATTCAAGAACTCCATGGAGATCATCATACAAGACGAAGAACTACTCAAGGAACTGGTGGAACATCATCGACTAAAAGGTATGTGGAAACTTGAACTTATCTAGCACTCAAAAGTCTATTTACTCTATCTCCTATCTTGAGACAAAAATCATTTTGCTATATAGACTTTCATTATACACATTTGCTATTTCGAGTCGAGTTTCGCTTATCTATTTCTCGAAATATGAGTTGGTAAGCTTTCGCTTGGGACAAGTTCATCTTTACCCAGTGACAAAAGTCATGTTAAGTTTCAATCACTTGAAAATGGCTTTGACGAAAAATGGTTTGTGATTAACAACTATATAACGTCCTCTAAGAATGTTTCAATGATTGAAATGAGAGTTTACATTATATAACCATTGTTGGATATAAGCATTGTGTGGAAGCACATACATGTATAAGTCCTTATTCCTTGAAACAAAGTATGCGTACTTTGTTGATCAGGAAAACCGGAACAGAGTCCGCGAACCCAGTCCGCGTACTGTCGGAGGTTCTCTTCCCGAGAAAATCTGATGGAGTTTGTGAACTATTTACAAACTTATTCCGGGTACTTAAGTCCGCGTACTTAGGTTGGTTATTTTCTAAAAATGATTATTCGTGAACTTATACTTATATTAATTAAGGAATACAAGTTTGCAAACCGTGGCTATAAAGTTCTTGAATCGATTCGAGTGAATCAAATCGTTTTTACTTTGATTGTGTCTTGTATACATATATAATATCTAAGCAATTGAACAACTCTCTAACTAGTTCATTTGAGTCATTTGAACTAGTTATGGTAAAGAAGAATATGGTTGATATGAAAGTGATCATATGGCTAACCATTTGGTTAACTATTGTTGAACCAACAGATGTACATGTTTGGGTACGGTTAAACAAACCTAAAACGTGCATTTCATTTGTGTGTAACAAGCTAAGTTTTCGATCTAACGTTTGAAAGATATTAGCTTGAATCTAATCAGTTTTTCATCTAATGGTGAATATTGAATGCTTTGTTACTAAGCTAACATTGATTGCAAACACTGATTTGAAAGACTATATAAAGGAGAACTTTATAAACTGGTAAACCTAATCCCCACACCTCCTGTGTGATACTAGTTGTATAAGATAGAGTCGATTCTCCTTTAACCTTAGGGTTATACCGAGACCCTGTAGGTTAACAACTTGAAGACTTCATTGGGATTGTGAAGCCAGAACTATACTACTTTCTTGTAGTTGTGTGATCTTATCTTGTTATTTCTATCGTATTGATTACAATCGTAACGATTGGCTTGATATTGATATCTCCGATAGGCAAGATATAAAAGTAATCAAAAACATCTTCGTCTCATCGTTTATGATTCCACAATATCTTCTTTCGCCGCTTCGATTAAGATTATTGTGAGGTGATTGATAATACTAAGCTGTTCTTCGGGAATATAAGTCTGGTTTATCAATTGGTTCATGTTCACCTTGATTTATCAAAAGACGAAATAAAACTTGTAGGTATTTCTGTGGGAGACAAATTTATCTATTACCGTAGACTTTTCTGTGTGATACAGATTTGTTTATTAAAGTCTTCGATTTTGGTTCGTAGCAACTCTTAGTTGTGGGTGAGATCTGTTAGAGCATAGCTCGGTCGACCTCGCATGCATTGTTATCTCAAGCATATTTTTCAATGTTAGTGATCAAACCTATGAATCTTGATTTCTAGCCTACATAGCTAAGTCTCGGACTAGGATAGAAAAGTGTAGTTGATCTCAAGGACTTCATGGCGATTCATTATACAACGACGAAGATCTACTCAAGGAACCATGGAACTTCATCAACAAAAAGGTATGTGGAGACTTGAACTTATCTATCACTCAAAAGTCTATCTCTTCTATCTCCTACTTCTTATGAGACAAAAGTCGTATGCTATATAGACTGGATCATATATATTTGATATTTCGAGCCGAGTATATCTCACCTATCTATATCTCGAAATCATGTGTTGGTAAAGCGTTTCGCTTTGATCAAGTTTATCTTCACCTAGTGACGAAAGTCATGAGAAGTTTCAATTACTTTGAGAATTGCTCTGACGCGAAATGGTCTGTGAATTACGACTACATAACGTCCTCTGAGAATGTATCAATGATTAGAATGAGAGTTTAGATTACATAACCATGTATTCCTTAATCCGAAGTTTTCGAACTTTGTTGATTGAGAGAAACCGGAGGAATTGGCTTTGCCAAGTCCGCGAACTAGTGGAAGTTCTCGACCGAGATTTTCTGCTGCGATTTTCCAACAACTCCTTAGTGTGCAAGTCCGCGAAATCAGTCCGCGAACCTAGTCTGCGAACTAGCAAAAGTCTCCTTGCCGAGATTTTCTGCCGAGTTTGGAAAACTCCATCGGTTGTCTTAAGTCCGCGAACTTGTTTGTGAGCTTAAGTGGTTATGATCTAAAGATGTTCTCTGAACATGAAACTTAAATTACTAAGGAATGCTTTATGCAAACCGTGGCTATAAAGTTCATGAGAAGATTCAATTGAATCAAATCATCTTTGTTTCGATTGTGTCTTGTGTAGTTACATAAGATCTCATATCAATTGAACAACTCTTTAACTAGTTCATTTGATTCGATTGATCTAGTTATGGTGAAGAAGAACAAGGTTAATATGAAACGCTCATATGGTTAACCTTTTGGGTTACTATGTTCAACCAACATACATGTACACGTTTGGGCATGGTTTTCACAAACCCAGTAAACGTCTACCCATGTGTGTGTGACAACCTAAGTTTTCGATCTAACGGTTGAGAAATATTAGCTTGAATCTAAATCAGGTTTTCATCCAACGGTGAATATGGATTGTTTTGTAACTAAGGCAAAACCCTAATTTGAAGGCTATATAAAGGAGACATCTAGCATTGTGCAAAACTAATCCCCACACGTCTGTGTGATACTAGTAGGCTCGCTAGAGTCGATTCTTATTTGACCTTTGGTTTCTTCTCTAAAACCAGGTTAACGACTTAAAGACTTCATTGAAATTGTGAAGCCAGACCGATACTACTTTTATCGTAGTTGTGTGATCTGATATTGCATATTTTATCGTACGAGTACAATCTTTGATTGGATTGAGATCGTGAGAGTTCTCCGATAGGCAAGATAAAGAAGTCACAAACATCTTCGTCTCACTGTTTGTGATTCCTCGACAAATCTCCTGTGTAGTCAGGAAGGATTGTAGAGAGGTGATTGATTAATCTAGGCTGTTCTTCGGAAATATAAGACCAGATTATCAATTGATTCCTGTTCACCTTGATTTCATATCTTAAGACGGAACAAAACCTAGGGTTTATCTGTGGGAGACAGATTTATCCTTTGATAGACTTTTCCGTGTGAGACCGATTTGTTTATTATTAAGTGTGCGATTTTGGGTTGCAACAACTCTTGGTTGTGGGTGAGATCAGCTAAGGGACAAAGTGCGCAATATCCTGCAGGAATCAGAGGCGTAGGAGTACAACTGTACCTTGGATCGGTGGGAAACTGATTGGGGTTCAACTATAGACCAGTCCGAAGTTAGATAGGAGTAGGCTAGTGTTTGTAGCAGTTTAATACAGTGTGTATTCAATCTGGACTAGGTCCCGGGGGTTTTCTGCATTTTCGGTTTCCTCGTTAACAAAACTTCTGGTGTCTGTGTTATTTCTTTTTCACATTATATTTTATATAGTTGGAATAATACAGGTCGTGCGTTCGTGATCATCAATTGGAAATCCAACCTTTGGTTGTTGATTGATATTGATTGATCCTTGGACATTGGTGGTACCGTCCAAGTTATTCCTTGTATTTGATAAAGACTCGCTATTGTTTTTAGATTGAGTAAAAATCAAATCAAGAGAGAGGTATTAACTTCTTGAGATACTTTTATCTAGATTGAGTCTGACTGTCTAGTTGATTATCTAGCAAAGTATTTCGGGGTTAGTCCATAAAGATTGCTAAGCGAAATATTGGGTGGTGTTGTTAGACCCCCGCTTTTTCAATTGTTATCAGAGCAGGCAAACACGTTTAAGGCCTAACAAGTCCGTGTTTGTAGCGATCTGGCTCTATGGACAAGATAACTATCTCTGACAATGCAACATCAGTACAGGTCTACTCAGATAAGTTTCAAAGATCTGAAACCACTGAGGAAAACTCCTTCTCGTCTCCTTCAGCCGAATCTACATTCAACTGGAGGAAATCTCTTGATGAACAGTTGGATGATCTCTCGGATTATAGTGATCACTACAAGAAACCATGGCATTAGCGATGAAAATCCTGGCGACGCATGGAATTTCGTCGCTATATATAATAAACAACGACAATTAAAAATCTCGTCGTCAAATAATAATTTCAGCGACAAGTTGAATAATTCGTAGCAAAGATGGTCGCTAAATCATATAAACGTCGACCGAGTTTAATGTGGTAGCTAAATCTTTTGAACAACGACCTAAATTAATATCATAGCCAAAATTATATATTGGCGACGATATTAGTGGTTGCTAAAAGATAATTTTAGGGACGTAATTCATTTACGTCGCCGAAGGGTTTACTTTTAGCGATGAGTTAGACTGACATTTAGACACATCGAGCTACGGTGAAGCCAGTTTTCTTCTTGGAGCTAATCCTCCGGGTCGTGTCACTCTTTCGAAATGAATGAGACTACCAATTTGGGATAATTTTCCCCTACTATGTGGGTCTTTCAGCCCTCCTTCACTCTAAATACTACCATATGCTCCTTTAGGCGAAAGAGTGGTCAAAAAGTGAACACTAGACGACATATGATCAGCCGTTTCCAAAAAAAATAGATTGTATGTAGCACACTATTTTTCCTTTCAAGTTAAAACATCAAATTATTTTAACCATTAAATTTAACATTCTAAAAGCTTTTAGAAGCCACCAAATTCTTTACCAATAGAAAATATTTTTAGAAACACGTCTCCCATAGTAGCTTCCCCCGTTCATATGGGTAGTCTGTTCACAATGGATATAGCTCATGCTCTTAAACTATGGACCCTTTAGAGAAACCACAGTCATGGAGGGGACTAAATACTAAAAGCTATACCAAAAGCTAAAAAAGTTTGGTTATAGTGGAGGTGAAATGCAGCGGTGAAAGACTAATATTTAGTGTGACGGACTATATAACAGCGTCCCAAATTGAGCGTAAATATAACGAGCGCATGATGGTGAGGCGTGGTTATAACAAACGTATGTGTGGGACGTGAGTATTATGCACGTCGGGAGAGGGGCGTGAGTATTAAAACCGCCTGGAATGAAACGAAGATAATAACCACGCTCATCAAAGATTGATTATTAAATCTTAGTTTTGTTAACCACGTCTGGAATCAATTAAACTAGTTTAAATCATGACAGAGGCAGTTCTCAATTGGGAGGATTTAATAACCACGCCTCACATCAAGCGTAGGTATTACATGTGTTATTCTTGGCGTAGTTTATAACTCCGCCCCACTCAGACGTTCATTTCATCACCGTTGCAGTCTCATACGTAAATTATACTTACGCCCGGATAGAAACGTTCACTATACTTGCGCCTAACCTCACACGCACTTAACATCTATGCCCCACTATATGTTGATTTAGTATGGATTGACGACTACATTTAGTCTCAAACCCTAGTTTTCCAGATCATATATGGCTTTAGTCCCTTCCACTGCGGATCACTTTTGTGCTAAATTTGGGTATAGTCCCCAAATTTGGTCGTGACTGTGGTTGCTCTTAAAACCATGTCATATCTTAATCCGGAATCTTTTTTATCACCTACCGAAAATTAGAACACCACTCCCAAAACACGATCTCATCATATTCCCTCTTTCACCTCCCGTGAAACTGATTTCATATCTCCTTAGTCCTCCCTCTATTCACTCACATATCATTCGAATGCTAGGTTTTGAATTCCATTCTCTCGATCGCAAAATAAAAATAGTAATTGGAGTTTTAGTTTGGGTTTCTATCTTCGTTTCTCCTTCTGTTTCTCAACCGAAACTCATCTTCTCTAGATTTAAGAAAATCAATGAATTGAGAAGAGGATTCTGATATGGATTATTAGATGCTTGGCTTAAAGAGGTAATGAGTTTTCTTTGATTTCATTTTCGAATTGAAATTAGGGTTGCTTTACCGAATTGATTTGTTGAATAAGCTTGCAAATGATGATGAAGTTCCTTGAAATCGAGGAAGATGCAGCAAACAATCATCATGGACTCATGTTTAACAGGTCGATATTGTGCAATTTTAAATTGGGGTTTTGAACAAAATTGGGGATTTCTTACTAACTTGTGTGTAATCTCTAATTCATGATATGAAGTGAGGTGTTAATTCTTTTCAATCATGATACTATGTTTAATGTCTAATTCATTCAAATTAGTTTCATAGGTAGTAGTGAATTAGATTTTTTATTTTTATTTTTTTGGGTCTAGAGAATAGGAGTATGAGATGGATCTATGAAGAAAAATAAGAATCATATAAATGTTGAAAAGGGTGATTGTTATTCTGAAGACTTTTCAATCTGCTGCGAATGACATCGTATATGAGCGGTTTTTTCAATTGTTCTGAATCGAAGATTTAAGTAATGCGAGAATCTTACCAAGGTAAAATCAATTTCTGAATTCTGTTTAAGTCACATGTATTTCGTAGTTTGGAACCTTTAACATTTACTGGTTTTTATTTCTTTACAGTGTCAATTAGGTTGATGGATAATCAGATCATACGAATGGATAAAGTAATGCCCCTCTCTTTTATTCCATATACTAGTGGTCGGATAATAAGAGTCTGATAAACAGGTAGCCTTTCTGGTTGTCATTCCTTGATTAAGGTTGAAATGCTCTCCTGATTATAATTTCATATGTTTGTTAAGTATGTCAGCGTATTGTATGAATTTATTTGAGTCATACTTTCACCATTGAATTTAGTTTATCATTATGCAAAGATTCACTTTGACAAGATTCTAATGTGATAAATTCTATGAATACAGTCACCTGATTTCTACCCTACATATGCATACCATGTTTCAACAGCTAGCTATAAGCATAGTAGGCTAGTACAGATGGAAATTAAATTAATTAATCTTGTTTTAGTGTTGTGTATTCAACCTTGTTGTGAACTGTTATATGAATTTATTATGTGCTCCACCTTGAATATACATATTGCCTCCTTTTTTTGGATTCTTATCTAAGTTATACCAGGTCGTGGAATGTTTCTTTGTACGCAGATTTGACCAAATGCCACCACGCAATAGACTAAAGAATAAATGGGTGTTGTTTGTTGTTTTGAATACTTGATTTTCCTTTTAAACTATTGGATTTAATTAAACTAGTTCCTTCCGACTCATGGAGTTTTGTTCTCTTTGCACTGTATGAAGCTCGTCATGTTTGATAGTTTATTTCTAGATAACTCGGCTCATGCTATAAACCCAACATTTTTGCTCCGTTTTGTTTTTGTTGGATTGATAAAATTTTGTTTCCATGTTTTACGTTTTCCTACAATTCCTGTGGCATTGGTTGTATATTTTTTTTGAAGCTGTGAAAATCATCGAGCGTTTGTTGTTCAGTTTATGTTTTGATTCAAGTTATATTTGTTTGGTTATTGAATTTTATGTGTCTTTTACATTTGTTCCTTCATCTGAGAAGTGCTCAAATCTATTGGATGTCAAGTCGTGGGATTTGGTTTGACAAGTCAGATAAGTCAAAGCTTGAGGATACTCTTAGGAGTGCGCGAAGGGGATGCCTTTCATGAGGAATGCGTAGGTAGCACTACCAAGATTTTCTACTTCCACATTGGTGTTATTGTATACCAAATCGTTGGAAGTTGCAACATTTGAACAAGTACCATGGCTACTGCTTGTACCTGCAACAGCTGTGACATCGTGTATTTACATGACTAGCTCGTGGGCAACGACGGCTACGACTCGTAAGGTGATATGTCTTCTAAGATGCATTTGTAGGGTTAAAACTTCTCCATCTCCTACATATCACCTCATTATGCTTTTTGCACTAATTTTTTTTATTCGTTTCAGATGTGGCTAGGCACAACATTTGGTGCTTTACATTCTTATTGCGGGCAAAATATCCTTTGCAGATGTTGTGGTGAAAGAAGATGTCCTGATTGAGTTAGATCAAGATAATTGTGGCGTTGTGATTGGATGTGCAATGGGTGACATGAAGGTGACTTCTTGTACATTTAATTATTGTTACTTGAGATTGAAGCTATAATGTTATCGTATAAGAAAACGAATCCATTTTGTATACTTCTTGCCACCGCCAATATGGGTTCTGACATGCTTGCAATGGAACTGTCATACTTTTCCCTCCATCTCCTGCACCTTTATGATAAGTTATCTACATCATGCTAGGAAAATTAAGTTGACTTGGTGACTCTTGAGTTTCAAAGATAGTGATGTAGTCGATTATGCCTTGGTTATATATATCTGTTTGTAATTTCAAATACTTATGGTGTTTTTTAATCTCAATATTTTTCTAAGATGCAAAACTTGATGTAATCGATTAGTGAGTCATTAATCAAAACCGATCATCAGCATTTTCTATTTTCCTTCTGCGTGTAAATTATTATTTTTCCGGTTCACAAAAATGCCTCAACATTGTACGCCAACAAAGAAATCCTAAATGTATGGTTTAGCTACAGCAAGAATTAGTCACTAAAAGAACAAATTTTTCGACCAAAAATACTTGTCGTCACAAATAATTAAGCGAGAGAAAAATGTTGTCGCTAATAACAAAAATTATGCGACCAAATTGTATAATGTCAAGGAAACAGAACCTTTCGGCCACAGGATTTGGTTTTGTCGCTGAAAGATATTTGCCGAAGAAAATAAATCAAATGTCGTTGTATACATTCTGCGACCTACTATTGCCGACGATTTTTACTACAACAAATTTTGGCCGCCAAAAACACTTAGCGACGAAACACCTTGTTTTGGCGACGTTGGCATATGTCGCTGATGGCCGATTTTCTTGTAGTGGATTCTGAAGAAGGACAGAGTCTTGATGAGGAAGTTTCTCAATACATCAAGCTGTTTAATCGTGAATTGAAGGAAACAAGCACGACTGCTTGCTTGAGAAAGTATATGTGCCCTCTCTGTCAAGAAAACAGAAAGTTGAGAAAACTCTTCAAAGGTTATGATGGTGGATACAAACTGTTACAATCTACCGTCAAAGATCATGAAGAAGAGGTTCGCTCAAAAAAAACTGAAAGTGATAATATTCTTCGTAACCTCTTTATATTAAAAGAGAGGCTTGCCGAAACTGAAGCAAGATGTGAATCTCAACAGAAGTGTTTCAATGACAAAGAACCCAGTTTTCTTATCAGAGAGAAATCCTTGGAAACCAAACTCACTGCTGCTCATAATAAGGTAAAATCACTGGAAGAGTATCTAAATAGGTTCAGTTCTATCTCTACAAAACTGTCTTCTATGCTGGGAGCCTGTAAAGAACATAATGACAAATGTGGTCTGGGATATAAAGAAATAGACGCTCCTAACAGTGGTAAGACTAAGTTTGTTAAAGCTGTTAATATTTCTCCATGTGAAGAACATGTGTCAGCTTCCAAAGATAAGGATTCTACATCTTCTAAATCTGCTCAAAAGAGAACAACTGAACGTAAGTCCTTCAAATGCTATTACTTCGGAAACAAAGGACACTCTGAGCGAAGGTGTCGTCTTCGGATAAGGAATGAAAAACTTCACAACATTCTTAATTGGATGTCTAAAGATTTTGTTAAACCTATATCACAGATTGGAACCAACCCTGTTAGATCTCAAGGGATATACTGTGATAAAGCCTTTCCTAATTATGTCTTCAAACCGAAGGATGCCTACAATGATGGAAGGAAAAACAACAAAAGTGTGATAGGTTTTGTAAATCAGTCTGGAAGGAGAAAAAGGAACAGGAGAAAGAAAAGCGAGTGAAGTTCCTCTAATTTTCTCAAAAATTACTGTGAATCCAATTCAGATTTCTTACATGTCAACAATCGAGTCTCTGATCTGAAGATTCGCATAAACAAACTAAGAAGGAATATCAAGAAAACATGGAACGCTGTTAACCCAAGAAGTTCTAAATCTTCTCTTGATAATACTTCTTCAACTAAACCAGGTAGTTTTTTAAATACTGATTAAAAGGAAAAAGAATAAGCGAATAATGATGAGAAAGATGCTCATATTATTACACCCTGACATGTTCATGTTGCATCTCTTTTTAATTTTTGTCTTGTTAAAAAGGGATGCTCTTGATTCTCAAGATTTTCATCTTGAGAAAGCCGTCAGGATTGTACTGCATTCGATGTTACTTTATTCCGTTTTCTCCTCAAAATCTAACTTTTTTACCTTTTTGTGCTTCCTGGTCTATCTTAGGCCCGTTTCTCTAGTACACGCACCAACCCTTACGAACGTCATGTTTCCTAGGGTTTGATGGAATTCCTTGTATATAATGTGTTCCAGAGGTGTAAAAAGATTTTTTAAAAGTCTCTTTGGTGCACAATGGGGGGAAGCAACAAGGTTGATGATGTTGAGCTATGACCTATTGATATCTCATGCTTTCATGAAAACGAAGACAAACTGCCAGTTCATATTTCTTCACAACAGTTAGGAAATCTTCTTGGAGACTTTAAGGTCGCACGCTAACAACTTGGTATCGCAACACATAATCTAGACTACCTAAGAGACGAACTAAGGAAGGAAACCCAGGAACTCGTTCTTGTTCAATCCCTGGTTGCAGAAAGGATTTAGTTTTTCGTCTGATCTTGGTTCTAGTTGGTTGCCTAGTATGTCTTCTGTTTGGATTCGTCGGAAGAATAACTAGTGCTTTCAATAGCGAGGATTGTGACTACACATAACTATTTTTGTTTTCATCTTCTTATGTTATTTTTTAGGTTTATTGGTATTAATTCTAAAAATATTTGGAGGATGATGTTATTGCAGTATTAATCGTTATGATTTTGTGATGTTGCAATTTGATTATGGGATATGTATTGTTTGCGTCTGTGAACTTGAAGGTCCCATATGTTGTCAAAAGTAAAGTCGTTCATGAATTGATATTCGTATTGATGAAAGGACGAATGGACTTTTGACAAATTCAAAAGTTATGCCTATGCAGTCATTTATTTGATGGAAAATAGGATGAAATCTTTTGTTTGACAAGGATAAAGTCTATTATGTCGTTATGAAAATAGTGATGGAAAATAGAATAGATCCTTGTATGTTATCCACGGTATTGATCTTCATTGATCCATTTTGTTATGTTTTACCGTGAAAGCTCCATTGCGTGTCTTATGTTGAGCACCTTAGAACTATGTCCATTAATATTGGCCTTGTTGGTTGTTCCATTAGATGCTATATGTTGAGCATTCTTGGACTAAATTAATCATCTTGATTGGTTATTTAGTTGTTTGCTCCGAAAATCTTCTTTTGTCGATCAAATCCTTTGACAATTAAATTAATTACTTTTGTGATTAGTTTGGTTGTTTGTTTTCCAATTAGATTAATTATAAGTTCTCTTGTAATTAGTCTAGTTGAGTTTTCATATATTCCACTAGTTCTTGTGTTAAGTATATGAACAGCTATACAAATCATGTTCTATTGGTTAAATAGTCGTATATTTCGTAAGGTTTTCCTTATGTTGAGTATGTGAACGATTAAGTTAGTCATCTACGTATGATTACTTTAGTCGTAGCTCCGTAAGTTTACATAGGTTGAGAACTTTCAATTAAATTGATCACTTTTGTGGTTTGATTTAGTTGCGTATCCCAATTAAATTAATCATGGGTTTTCTTGTGATTAATTTGGTTGAGTTTTGGATATAGAAAATCATTTCTATGGTTTTTGGTGTCCAATGGGGAGAGTTCTTTTGAACTTGTGCTTAATGGAAATATCTTGCTGGGTGTGCGGCTGTGGAATTTTATAGGGGTTATCTTGTATCTTAAAACTCCTTGATGAATGCATTTAGCTTCGGCTTTATGATTGCATCTAAATTAAGTTGGTATGTATTTTTCTTTTAGTCTATGAAATGTCTCTTGTGGAAATTTCATTATGATCCCGTTCTTGTACTTTTGCCAATTTTATTTACCAAAAGGGGGAGAAATATTGTAGTTCACACTACAAATACATATGGATTTCGGATCATTGTGTAAGGGGGAGTGGTTTCCATGATCGAGATGGAGTATTGACTAAGAGGGAGTGATACATATCACCGTAGAATTATTGTTAAAGTCGTGATATAATTGGACTTTGATGTTACATTATAAAATCTTATGACACTGTATAATAATGATCGAAAATCTCGATTTCTCTCATTGTTATAGCTACGGATCTTCAACAACGGTGATGCTAAACTTACAACCTTTGGGATCATTGGAGTACTTGGAATGACGAAGATTTCAGGGAACATTGAAGATTATATTATGGAATAGGAGCCACTAAAGTTTATCTTTTTTGTAATCCATATGTATTAATAGTTTTGTCACTAAAATTGATAAAGGGGGAGATTGTTAGAGCATAGTTCGGTCGACCTCGCATGAGTTGCTATCTCAAGCATGTTTGTCAATGTTAGTGATCAAAACTATGAGTCTTGATTTCTAGCCTACATAGCTAAGTCTCGGACTAGGATAGAAAAGTGCAGTTGAGCTCAAGGACTTCATGGTGATTAATCATACAACGACGAATATCTACTCAAGGAACCGTGGAACTTCGTCAACAAAAAGGTATGTGGAGACTTGAACTTATTTATCACTCAAAAGTCTATCTCTTCTATATCCTACTTCTTATGAGACAAAAGTCGTATGTTACATAGACTAGATCATACACATTTGATATTTCGAGCCGAGTATATCTCTCCTATCTATATCTCGAAATCATGTGTTGGTAAAGCGTTTCACTTCGATCAAGTTTATCTTCACCTAATGACGAAAGTCATGAAAAGTTTCAATTACTTTGAGAATTGCTCTGACGTGAAACGGTCTGTGAATAACGGCTATATAACATCCTATGAGAATGTATCAATGATTGGAATGAGAGTTTATATTACATAACCATGTATTCCTTAATACGAAGTTTTCGAACTTTGTTGATTAAGAGAAACCGGAGGAATTGGCTTTGCCAAGTCCGCGAAATCAGTCCGCGAACTGACGGAAGTTCTCGACCGAGAATTTGTGCTGGGATTTTCCAACAACTCGTTTGCGTGCAAGTCCGCGAACCTAGTCCACGAAATGGCTAAAGTCTCCTTGCCAAGATTTTCTGTTGAGTTTGGAAAACTCAACCGCTTGTCTTAAGTCCGCGAACTTGTTTGTGAGCTTAAGTGGTTATGATCTAAGGATGTGCCTATAATGTTCATGATCCGATTCAATCCAATCGAATCATCTTTGTTTCAATTGTGTCTTGTGTAGTTACATAAGATCTCATAGCAATTGAACAACTCTTTAACTAGTTCATTTGAGTCAATTGAACTAGTTATGGTGAAGAAGAACATGGTTAATATGAAATGCTCTTATGGTTAACCTTTTGGGTTACTATGTTGAACCAACATACACGTACACGTTTGGGTATGGTTTTCACAAACCCAGTAAACGTCTACCCAAATGTGTGTGACAAGCTAAGTTTTTGATCTAACGGTTGAGAAATATAGCTTGAATCTAAAACAGGTTTTCATCCAACGGTGAATATGGATTGCTTTGTAACTAAGGCAAAAATATGATTGAAGGCTATATAAAGGAGACATCTAGCATTGTGGAAAATTAATCCCCACACGTCTGTGTGATACTAGTGCGCTCGCTAGAGTCGATTCTTCTTTAACCTTTGGTTTTCTTCTCTAAAACCAGGTTAACGACTTAAAGACTTCATTGGGATTGTGAAGCCAGACCGATACTACTTTTATCGTAGTTTTGTGATCTGATCTTGCATCTTTTATCGTACGAGTATAATCTTTGATTGGCTTGATATCGTGAGAGTTCTCCGATAGGAAAGATAAAGAAGTCACAAACATCTTCGTCTCACTATTTGTGATTCCTCGACAAACCTCCTATGTAGTCAGTAAGGATTGTAGAGAGGTTATTGATTAATCTAGGTTGTTCTTCGGGAATATAAGACCGTATTATCAATTGGTTCCTGTTCAACTTGATTTCATATCTTAGGACGGAACAAAACTTAGGGTTTATCTATGGGAGACAAATTTATCCTTTGATAGACTTTTCTGTGTGAGACAGATTTGTTTATTATCAAGTCTGCGATTTTGGGTTGCAGCAACTCTTGGTTGTGGGTGAGATCAGCTAAGGGAATCAAGTGCGCGGTATCCTGCTGGGATCAGAGGCGTATGAGTATAATAAAAAGTGGGGGTCTAACAACACTACCCAATATTTCGCTTAACAATCTGTATGGACTAAGTTCGAAATACTTTGCTAGAGAATCAACTAGACAGTCAGACCCAATCTAGATAAAAAGTATCTCAAGGAGTTATTATCTAAATCTCTCGATTTGATCTTTACTCAAGCAAATAGAAATCTGCGAGTATTTATCAAAGAGAGATAACTTGGACGGTACCAAAGACCAATGTCCAAGGATCAATCAACTACAATCAACAACCAAAAGTTGAATTAGAGAAGTTGGTGATCTTAATGCACAACCTGTATTATTTCTATTATATAAAATATAATGCGGAAAAGAAATAACACAGACACCAGAAGTTTTGTTAAAGAGGAAACCGAAAATGCAGAAAAACCCCGGGACCTAGTCCAGATTGAATACACACTGTATTAAGCCGCTACAGACACTAGCCTACTCCAAGCTAACTTCAGACTGATCTATAGTTGAACCACTACCAATCTCCTACTGATACAAGGTATAGTTGTACTTCTACGCCTCTGATCCCAGCAGGACACTGCGTACTTGATTCTCTTAGTTGATCTCACCCACAACTAAGAGTTGCTACAACCCAAAATCACAGACTTGATAATAAACGAATCTGTCTCACACAGAAAATTCTATCGAAAGGATAAATCTGTCTTGCACATATAAACCCTAGGTTTTGTTCCGTCTTTAGATATAAAATCAAGGTAACAGGAACCAATTGATAATCCGGACTTATATTCCCGAAGAACAACCTAGATTAATCAATCACTTCTCTACAATCCTTCCTGACTACACAAGCGGATTTTCGAGGAATCACAAACAGTGAGATGAAGATGTTTGTGACTTCTTTATCTTGCCTATCGGAGAACTCTCACGATCTCAAGCAAATCAATCGATTGTACTCATACGATAGAAGATGCAAGATCAGATCACACAACTACGATAAATGTAGTATCGGATGAAAACCTGATTTAGATTAGGTTTGATCAATGCTAGATGTCTCCAATATATAACCTTTCAAATCAGGGTTTTTCCTTAGGTACAAAGCAAACTCTATCCACCGTTAGATGAAAACCTGATTTAGATTCAAGCCAATATCTATCAACAGTTAGATCGAAAGACATATCTTGTCACACACACTTGGGTACACGTTTATTGGGTTTGAGAAAACCATGCCCAAACGAGTACACGTATGTTGGTTCAACATGATAACCCAAAAGGTCAAACATATGAGCATCTCATATTAATCATATTCTTCTTCGCCATAACTAGTTCAATTGACTCAAATGAACTAGTTAAGAGTTTTTCAATTGCTATGAGATCTTATGTAACTACACAAGACACAATCGAAACAAAGATGATTCGATTCGATTAGAATCGGCTCATGAACATTATAGGCACGGTTTGCATAAAGCATTCCTTAATAATTAATGTTTCATGTTCATAGCACATCCTTAGATCATAACCTCTTAAGTTCACAAACAAGTTCGCGGACTTAAGTTGATCGGTTGATTTTTCCAAACTCAGCAGAAATTCTCGGGTCAAGAACTTCCGCCAGTTCGCGGACTGGGTTCGCGGACTGAG
The DNA here is from genome assembly GCF_003573695.1 of Papaver somniferum. Lineage (NCBI taxonomy): Eukaryota > Viridiplantae > Streptophyta > Magnoliopsida > Ranunculales > Papaveraceae > Papaver > Papaver somniferum. The sequence goes on along the minus strand of NW_020647415.1, from coordinate 846,104 downwards.
TTCGCGGACTTAGCACACAAACGAGTTTTGGCAATCCCAGCAGAAATTCTTAGTCGAGAACTTCCGTCAGTTCACGGACTGAGTCTGCGGAATGGGTTCGCGGACTTGGCAAGCCAATTCCACAATCCTACTGATTTCTCTTGATCAACAAAGTTCGAAAACTTCGATTCAAGGAATACATGGTTATATAATCTAAACTCTCATTTCAATCATTGAAACATTCTCAGAGGACGATATTTAGTCGTGAAGAACAATAAACCTCTCGTCAGAGCAATTTCCAAAGTGATTGAAACTTTCATGACTTTAGTTACTAGGTGAAGATAAACTTGATCAAAGCGAAACACTTTACCAACACCTGATTTCGAGTAAAAGATAAGCAATGAATACTCAGCTCGAAATATCAAGTGTATATGATCTAGTCTATATAGTATACGACTTTTGTCTCATAAGAAGTAGGAGAAGAATATATACTTTCGAGTGATAGATAAGTTCAATTCTTCACATACCTTTTTGTTGATGAAGTTCCACGGTTCGTTGGTGTAGATCTTCGTCGTTGTCGTTGAATCACCATGAAGTCCTTGAGCTCAACTACACTTTTCCTATCCTAGTCCGAGACTTAGATAATAGGCTAGAAATCAAGACTTTATAGTTTTGATCACTAACATTGACGAACATGCTTGATATAGCAACGCATGCGAGGTTGACCGAGCTATGCTCTAACAATCTCCCCCTTTGTCAATTTTAGTGACAAAACTATTAATACATATGGAATACAAAAAAGATAAACTTTAGTGGCTTCTATTCCATAATCCAATCTTCAACTTTCCTTGAAATCTTCGTCCTTCCAAGTACTCCAATGATCCCAAAGGTTGTAAGTTCAGTATCACCGTTTTTGAAGATCCGTAGCAATAACAATAAGAGAAATCGAGATTCTCGATCATTATTATACAGTGTCATAGTATTATTATGAACTTCAAAATCCAATTGCATCACGACTTTAACAATAATACTACGGTGATATGTATCACTCCCCCTTAGTCAATACTCCATCTCGATCATGGAAACCACTCCCCCTTACACAATAATCCGAAAACCATATGTATTTGTAGTGTGACCTACAATATTTCTCCCCCTTTTTGTCAATAAAATTGGCAAAGGTACAAGAATGGGTTCATAATGAAATTTCCAGAAGAGACATTTCATGACCAAAAGAAAGACAACATATCATCTTAATTTAGATGCAATCTTATAGCCGAAGCTAACAACATTCATCAAGGAGTTTTAAGATGCAAGATAACCCCTATAAAATTCCACAGCCGCACTCCCCGCAAGATATTACCATTAAGCACAAGTTCAAAAGAACTCTCCCCCATTTGATGTCATTCCCAAAGGAACAACAAGAGCGACCTTAATTTCAAAAGAAAAGAAGGATTTTTATTTGGACACCAAAGACCAAGTGAATGATTTTTTATATCCAAAACTCAACCAAAATACTCACAAGTAAACCCATGAATATTCTAATTGGAATACGCAATTAAATCAAAACCACAAAAGTGATCAATTTAATTGAAAGTTCTCAACATAAGTAAACTCATGGAGCAACAGGCTACGAATAAGTTATTCATATGGAGGTGACTAACTTAACCGTTCAAGTACTCAACATAAGGAGAACCTTACGGAATACGTGACTACATTAACCAATAAAACATGATAGTGTAGCCGTTCATATACTCAACACAAGAACTTGTGGAATATATGAAAACTCAATTATATTAATTACAAGAGAACCTATAATTAATCTAATCGGAATACAAACAAATAACCAAACTAATCACCGAGGTAATCAATTTCATTATTTTTGGGATCAACATAAGAGATTATGGAACCCCGACTAAGATTATCATAAGACATGACAACCTTAACCGTACATGTACTGAACATAAGAAAGAAGACTTATGGAGTACAAAACTAAATAACCAAGGATGATTAATTTAATTCATAATGCTCAACATATAACATCTTACGGAACAACCAACAAAGCTAAGGTTAATCGACTTAGTTGTAAGGTGCTCAACAAAAGACACACAATGGAGCCTTCACGGTAACACATAGCAAGATGGATCAATGAAGATCAATACCGTGGATAACATACAATGATCTATTTTATCTTTGCATCATTATATGATAACAACATAATAGACTTTATCCTTGTCACACAAAAGATTTAATCATATTTTCCATCAAATATATGATTGCATAGGCATAGCTTTTGTTTATGTCAAAAGTCCATTCGTCCTTTCATCAATACGAATACTGATTCATCAAAAACTTTACTTTTGACCGCAATATGAGACCTTCAAGTTCATGGACGCAAACAATACATATCCCATAAAAATATTGCAATATAACAAACCATTAAAATACTGCAATAACATCATCCTCCAAATATTTTTAGAATTTAAAAATAATAAACCTAAAAAATAAGATAAGAAGATGAAACAAAAATAACTATGTGTAGTCACAATCATCGCTATTCAAAACAGTAGTTATTCTTCCAATTAATCCAAAAGGAAGACATACTGATAGACGCATTTATGTGTCTATTTTGTTCTCAATGTTCTGTATTGTTAGACTCGGTTAAATACTGATTGTGTTATTTTATGTTTTTGTAGATGTTTTTGGAAAAATAAGCTCTTGCGGCGAAATTGGCTCGAAAAGTGTTGTTTTACACCCCAGGATAGAGACTAAAAACACCCTAAAAATGCGCCGGAGGAACCCAGAAAAAATGCTGGAAACACCCCAGAAAAGTTACTTAAGGCACCCCAAAGAACATGTGTTATTCGGGCTCCAGCAAGGGTAAGGGGCGACCACTGGATAATGGGTGACCTTCTTCACAAATTCAAAAAAATATTTTGGCGGGAAAATATTTCTTTTCACAGGCAAATTTTTCGATCGGATTTTGGAGGAGTTTTTGTGCGATTCAATCGCTGAAACTTCATGGGTAGATGTGATATGTCATAGAAAAGCTGGTATGGGTGTTTGTTTCGATCAAATTTGGCTGGATAACTTGGTTTAATCCAAACAGTGAGTTGGAGGATAAACACAAACTTACACGAGTTTAAACGTGTACTGCTCGTGATTGGAAGACTTAATCAATATTCTGGAGCGTGAAGAAGGTATAAAAGGAAATAAACATAGCTGAGAACGCGTGAAAATCATAAACCAGGGAAGAAAATCTTCCCGAAAATATTTTTTTATCACCCGAGTAAAGAGAGGATTATCTCGAGTTATGGAGGAGATTTCTTGTGCTGTAGGTGTATAAAAAGGGTCTTGAGTTATCATAGAAGGGGTGTGGAGAGTTTGGGGAAGTTTTGGAGGCTACAAAATGAAGAAATCACGAGTTGCAGAGCTACCATTTTTCTGCTGCTGCTGCTTCTGCTGAAGAACACGAAGAACATAAGACGCACACCCTTGTGTCGTTTATGATGTAGTGATTGCGACTGTTATAGAACAGTCTTAAGAGTTACAGTTTCAACGACTGTCGCAGGACAGTCTTATTTGTTACAGTGACAGCCGAGGGTCATAGTTCTCTGGTTTGTAACAAATATAATTGTTACAAACCCGGTTTTGAATTATTTCTCCCTTTTCATTATTTGTAAACCCATCTTTGAGCAGAAATGAAATCAACTTTTGAGCGTGTTTCCAACATGATGAGAGGCTAATTTCTCCCACAACTAAGGCAGTGAGGAAGCTATTTACGCATGAATAATTTGTAATCATTTATTCTCTCTAATTTATAATTTATAATTCACTCAATCACTGCTTTTGCAGAGTTTTTAATTGTTTGCAAAAAATTTCTTCATTAGTTGTGATTCAATTAGATAGCTTATGCTTTGTTTAGATAATCTATGCTTAGGGGATACAATTAATTTTTGAGAATTTTCCAGATTATTTGTGAATTAAGAAATAAGAGTCTTAAAAGATAATTAGAGTTTTGAAATATGTATCATTCAATTTTGCGTCATAGTGGAATCTAGTGTATTGGTTACCTATGCCCACTTTGTTAATATTTTTGTATATATTTTATTAAATCTTTAAATTTAATCTTCACAAGTCCGATAGTTTGAACCTCATTACTACAACATCATCAAAAAATATTAATCACATACTAGGCAACAAAACTAGATGACAAGCTTAAACGGAATCCGACGTATCCTCAACAGCGAAGAGAAACGCGGGAGGTTCAGGATCCTCACGAGACATGAAGTCAATGAGCTTGTGATCTACAGCCTTCTCAGCATCAACGGAGAGATGATTCTCTTTTCGAAGGTCCTTGATTTGAGATTTTATGAGACCAAGGTCAGACACAACCATTTCCAACTCAGTTTTCAACTTATCAAGACCATTAAGAGTATCAACAAGCTGCAGTTTTGCTTCCCCAAAGTACTTAAGAAAGTGATGAACAACTTAAGCAGAGATCATATCATCCTTCTCAGCATCTTCATGAGTATATGCAAAGAAGCATGAGGCATTGGGATGATCTTCATCTACAAGAGTTCTCTTCTTCTTGGAATCAAGCTCAATACCTTTGTCAAGGAATCCTTTTCCAAAACCACCATAGCAAGAAAAGGAGGAAGACATTCTCAAAAATCCAAAACTACCCGGAGTACACGTACGTGACTTGTAACCCTAAAAGGTTTGATATTTATCCTTGGGGTCAGCAATTTAGGGTTTCAAATAAGCTGTTGGCTCGGGCCGGAACGGAATCCGTTCAAGATAAACAAATACCCAGGAAATAAAGTCCTTCAAACATTTTGAAACATGACCTAAAACAAATTTTAAGGCAATATGTAACATCTTCTTTTGACTTAACCAATACTTGAAATTAGCGGTTCTGTCAACAAGTTTAGCTATGGACGATAAGACAATAGCTTAACTCAACAGATGCAAGCAACAAGTATATATACATGTTATTTAACACAACTTACTCAACAGGATTTTATATGAGTAAGTTATCGAACCTTGAGATTAATTAGCACAAGTACGATCCAAAGGCTCATTACGAGGTTTCTGTCTTTGGTTAAGTTGGGTTTTCCTCTTAGTCTTAGAGAGAAATCCTGTATGACATAAAAAATTATCATAAAATTTACTGCCATCAAAATAAGAGACATGGTTAGACTCCTTACCAGAAGCGCCTTGACATGAGGAAGGGGATATTCTGTCGACAAGCTCTTTATACCTCACAATTATCTCCTTAATATCGTTTCTTATCTCATCGACTTTCCTTTCTTCTGGGATGACTTTATCAACAAGAACATTGTTGCATTCACGGTGTTAAACATCCTTCGAACGATGTTTATTCAGACGTCTATTCTGCCTTTGAACATTGGAGGAACTCACTGTACTGACTTTCCTGGTAGCATACACAGGATAGGTACGAAAGCCAATAGCCTCAATCATAAGCATGTAAGTCACACCTTTGAGAATCAAATCTAGCGTGTGTTTTAGTTGAACTAAGGAATCTTTATTCAACTTATAGTTTCTCTTTTATTTAACTGAACTTTTGGTCTCACAAACAAGACATACCTTTTGATCAGAAGGTTTGTCTCTTTTAAAGTATGACCCAGGTTTGGTGGAAAAATTGGGAACACCTGTTTTTACTTCTGAAAGCAAAACTTCAGAAGTTCCTGATATATTAGATTGCTTTGAACAACCTTGAACAGAGAGTTTATTCAAACGGCGTTCAATATCCAAGTTATCTTCTTCGAGGCTGCTCTCAAGAGATTGATCTTCAGCGTTGCCATGGATTTTGCAATCTTTTACAATACCAGGAAGGTTATTGACATGGAATTTTAACTGTTTCAACCTAACAACTTGAATTCTAATCAGATTTAGAATCAATTTACTCTCTTCAGCTATATCCCATTCATTAAAAGAACTGGTCTCTTTCGAGTGGAAAACAGGAGCATCCATGTCAAGTTTTGTCTGTCTCGTCAACCCACCAGGTTTTTCTATATTCGAGATAAAATAGCTTTTCTATTTAATAGATTTCGACGAGAGAGAATCTTTATTACTGGTGACGTGTTTATCAGAGATACTATGATCCATATAGTCAGATTGCTACAAACACAGACTGATGAGGTCTTTAACGTGTTTGCCAGCTCTGATACCAATTGAAAAAACGGGGGTCTAACAACACCACCCAATATTTCTCTTAGCAATCTGTATGGACTAACTCCGAAATACTTTGATAGAGAATCAACTAGACAGTCAGACTAAATCTAGATAAAAAGTATCTCAAGGAGTTATTATCTCAATCTCTCGATTTGATCTTTACTCAAGAAAATAGAAATCTGTGAGTCTTTATCAAAGAGAGATAAGTTGGACGGTACCAAAGACCAATGTACAAGGATCAATCAACTACAATCAACAACCAAAAGTTGGATTAGAGAAGTTGATGATCTTAACGCACAACCTGTATTATTTTTATTATATAAAATATAATTCGGAAAAGAAATAACACAGACACCAGAAGTTTTGTTAACGAGGAAACCGTAAATGCAGAAAAACCTCGGGACCTAGACCAGATTGAATACACAATGTATTAAGCCGCTACAGACACTAGCCTACTCCAAGCTAACTTCAGACTGATCTATAGTTGAACCACTACCAATCTCCCACAAAGACAAGGTACAGTTGTACTCCTACGCCTCTGATGCCAGCAGGACACTGCGTACTTGATTCCCTTAGCTGATCTCACCCACAACTAAGAGTTGCTGCAACCCAAAATCACAGACTTGATAATAAACGAATCTGTCTCACACATAAAAGTCTATCAAAAGGTAACAGGAACCAATTGATAATCCAGACTTATATTCCCGAAGAACATCCTAGATTAATCAATCACCTCTCTACAATCCTTCCTGACTACACAAGCGGATTGTTGAGGAATCACGAACAGTGATACGAAGATGTTTGTGACTTTGTTATTTTGCCTATCGGAGAACTCTCACGATCTCAAGCCAATCAATTGATTGTACTCGTACGATAGAAGGTGCAAGATTAGATCACAAAACTACGATAAAAGTAGTATCGGTCGGGCTTCACAATCCCAATGAAGTCTTTAAGTCGTTAACTCGAGTTTAGAGAAGAAACTCAAGAGTTAATGGAGATCGACTCTAGCGAGCGCAGTAGTAGCATACAGACGTGTGGGTATTAGGTTTGCTCAATCCTAGATGTCTCCTATATATAGCCTTTCAAATCAGGGTTTTTCCTTAGGTACAAAGAAAACTCTATCCACCGTTAGATGAAAACCTGATTTAGATTCAAGCCAATATCTCTCAACCGTTAGATCGAAATACATAGCTTGTCACACACACTTGGGTACACGTTTACTGGGTTTGATAAAACCATGCCCAAATGAGTACACATATGTTGGTTCAACATGATAACCCAAAAGGTCAAACATATGAGCATCTCATATTAATCATGTTCTTCTTCACCATAACTAGTTGAATTGACTCAAATGAACTATTTAAGAGTTGTTCAATTATTATGAGATCTTATGTAACTACACAAGACACAATTGAAACAAAGATGATTTGATTCGATTAGAATCGTCTCATGAACATTATAGCCACGGTTTGCATAAAGCATTCCTTAATAATTAATGTTTCGTGTTCATAGCACATATTTAGATTATAACCTCTTAATTTCATAAACAAGTTCGCGGACTTAAGTTAATCGGTTGAGTTGTCCAAACTCCGAAGAAATTCTCGGGTCGAGAACTTCCGCCATTTCGCGGACTGAGTTCGCGGACTTAGCACACAAACGAGTTTTGGAAATCCCAGAAGAAATTCTCGGTCGAGAACTTCCGTCAGTGCGCGGACTGAGTCTGCGGACTGGGTTCGCGGACTTGGCAAGCCAATTCCACAATCCTACCAATTTCTCTTGATCAACAAAGTTCGAAAACTCTGATTCAAGGAATACATGGTTATATAATCTAAACTCTCATTTCAGTCATTGAAACATTCTCAGAGGGCGATATTCAGTCGTGAAGAACAACAGACCTTTCTCGTCATAGAAATTTCCAAAGTGATTGAAACTTTCATGTCTTTCGTCACTAGGTGGAGATAAACCTGATCAAAGCGAAACGCTTTACCAACACATGATTTCGATTAAAAGATAAGAAATGAATACTCAACTCGAAATATCAAGTGTATATGATCTAGTCTATATAGCATACGACTTTTGTCTCATAAGAAGTAGGAGAAGATTAGATAGACTTTCGAGTGATAGATAAGTTCAAGTATTCAAATACATTTTTGTTGATGAAGTTCCACGGTTCCTTGGTGTAGATCTTCATCGTTGTCATTGAATCACCATGAAGTCCTTGAGCTCAACTACACTTTTCCTATCCTAGTCCGAGACTTAGCTAATATGATAGAAATCAAGACTTTATTGTTTTTATCACTAACATTGACAAACATGCTTGATATAGCAACGCATGAGAGGTTGACCGAGATATGCTCTAACAGAGTACAAATGTACCTTAGGTCGGTGGGAGACTGATTGGGGTTCAACTATAGTCCAGTCCGAAGTTAGCTTGGAGTAGGCTAGTGTCTGTAGTGGCTTAATACAGTGCGTATTCAATCTGGACTAGGTCCCGGGGTGTTTCTGCATTTGCGTTTTCCTCGTTAACAAAACTTCTGGTGTATGTGTTATTTCTTTTCCGCATTATATTTTATATAATTGAAATAATACAGGTTCTGTGTTCGTGATCATCAATTGGAAATCAAACCTTTGGTTGTTGATTGATATTGATTGATCCTCGGACATTGGTTTTTGGTACCTTCCAAGTTATTCCTTGTATTTGATAAAAACTCGCAATTGTTTTTAGCTTGAGTAAAAATCAAATCAAGAGGGAGATATTAACTCCTTGAGATACTTTTATCTAGATAGAGTCTCACTGTCTAGTTGATTCTCTAGCAAAGTATTTCGGAGTTAGTCCATACAGATTACTAAGCGAAATATTGGGTGGTTTTGTTAGACCCCCGCCTTTTCAAGATCAGCTAAGGGAATCAACTGCGTACTATCCTGCTGGGATCAGAGACGTAAGGAGCGCACCTGTACCTTGGATCAGTGTGAGATTGATTGGGGTTCAACTACAGTCTAGGCCGAAGTTAGTTTGTATTAGGATAGTGTCTGTAGAGGCTTAATACAATGTGTGTTCAATCTGGACTAGCTCCCGGGGATTTTATGCATTTGCGGTTTCCTCGTTAACAAAACTTCTGGTGTCTGTGTTATTTCTTTTCCGCATTATATTTTATATAGTTGAAATAATACAGGTTGTGCGTTCGTGATCATCAATTGGAAATCCAACCTTTGGTTGTTGATTGATATTGATTGATCCTTGGACATTGGTCTTTGGTACCGTCCAAGTTATTCCTTGTATTTGATAAAGACTCGCTGTTGTTTTTAGCTTGAGTAAAAATCAAATCAAGAGAGAGATATTAACTCCTTGAGATACTTTTATCTAGATTGAGTCTGACTGTCTAGTTGATTATCTAGCAAAGTATTTCGGGGTTAGTCCATATAGATTGCTAAGCGAAATATTGGGTGGTGTTTTTAGACCCCCGCTTTTTCAATTGGTATCAGAGTAGGCAAACACGTTTAAGACCTAACAAGTCCGTGTTTGTAGCGATCTGGCTCTATGGACAAGATAACTATCTCTGACAACGCAACATCAGTACAGGTCTACTCAGATAAGTTTCAAAGATCTGAAACCACTGAGGAAAACTCCTTCTCGTCTCCTTCAGCCGAATCTAAATTCAACTGGAGGAAATCTCTTAATGAACATTTGGATGATCTCTCGGATTATAGTGATTCTGAAGAAGGACAGAGTCTTGATGAGGAAGTTTCTCAATACATCAAGCTGTTTAATCATGAATTGGAGGAAACAAGGATGACTGCTTGCTTGAGAAAGTATACGGGTCCTCTCTGTCAAGAAAACACTTCTGGTGTCTGTGTTATTTCTTTTCTGCATTATATTATTTATCTTTATAATTGAAATATCACAGGTTGTGCGTTTGCATCAATCAATTGGGAAATCCGACCTTTGGTTGTTGATTGAAATTGATTGATCCTTGAACATTGGTCTTTGGTACCGTTGAAGTGATTTCTCTTGTATTCAATTAGACTCGCATATTTCTATTTTCTTGAGTAAGAATTGAATCGAGAAAGAGAGATATAACTCTTTGATATACTTTATTAAGATTGAGTCTAGTTGATTCTCTTGAAAGTATATTGGAGTTAGTCCATACAGATTGATATTCGAAATATTGGGTGTGGTTGTTGTACCCCCGCTTTTTCACCCCCACTTTTTCAATTGGTATCAGAGCAGGCAAACACGTTTAAGACCTCTATGTTTGTAGTGATCTGATTATGGACGAGTCTATCTCTAATAACGTACCAGGTCATAACTTACCAGATAATTTTCAAAGCTTGAATTCACCTGAGTGAACTGTCACATCTAAGTCAGTATCTAAACATTCTCTGAATGTAGAAAATGTTGATTGGAAACACGCCTAGAAGAACAGTTGGATAAACTTTTTGATGAAGGTGATTCAGATATTGATAAAGATGTTAATGAGGAAGTCTCAGAGTATGTTAAGATTTTGGATTCATTGAAAATGAAGAAGATTACAACTTCTCATGTCACACCTCTTCTGACTCCTCTTTGTCGAAAAAACAAGAAATTGAAAAGGATTTACGGAGGCCTTTATGGTTTGAATCGCTCTTGCGAATCGATCCTCAAAGATACCGAGGAAAACCTGAGTAAAAAGTCACTTGAACGTGATTGTGTTTATGAAAAATACTTCTTGTTAGAAGAGAAACTTGCATAAATTGAAACCAGGATAAACTCCCAGCAAGAAAGTTTTGATGACAGATAAAGCGCTTATCTCGCTCGAGAAAAACGCCTTAAGGAAGATTTAGCTGCTGCTCTTGATAAACCAAAATGTTAGAAGATGACTTGAAAAAGTTAAATACTAGTTCAAGAAAGTTAACCACTATGCTAGGAGCAAGTAAAAATAGGATTGGGCTATAAGGGAATAAATGCTCCAAGTATTAGCAAAGAGGTAAAATTTGTCAAGGCTAGTGATTCTTCTCAACAAAAGATTTCCACTGATGAAAAAACTGAAATACCTTTACCGGCGGTTAAGGTTCGAAAGAGCAAAGTATATCAACCTCCAAAGTCAACACACACGGATCAAGGTAAGAACATTACTTATATTTGCCATTATTGCGGAAATAAAGGTCACCTGTAAAGGAGATGTTGTTTCCGTATAAGGAATGGGAAACTTCATGATGTTCTTATTTGGGCATCACAAGAAGTCGTGAAACCAAGATCATATGCTAAGACTAATCCCCTTAATTCTACAGGTTGTAAATGTCCAACCTTTAGGTAAAGGAATCAGTAATGTGATAAATCTAGATTTGCCTATGAACGTCATACGAATCCTTTTCACAATCGTAATGGTTATCAAAAGGATAGCTTCGTAAAGACTAAGAAAAGATCTGATGCTCCCAATTGGAGAAATACTAACTTGCAAAAGAATAGTTAATCCAATTATCTTCCGAGAAATCTTGAAGAGAGTAATGGGAAGAAGGTTATGGTTGTTACTAAATGCACTCAGAAGTGGGTACCAAAGAAATCTAATGATGCTTTGAGTGTGAAAAGGAATGATCTTCCATAAAATTCCATGACTATGGAGAAGACAGTATCTATGATGTTGGAACTTAACAAGTTTTTTGGAAAATCGAATTGGATGTGAAAGGTTCTAAAAGCGATCTATTTCATGATAATCCAAATGTCACTTGTGGTGAGAAAGACATTGTTCACCCAACACAACTTGATTGTGTTGTAAGTGCATCCTCACCAAGGAATGCTCTGCTATGTATACGGTGAGGGAACCACGAGAATTGGAGCACACAGATTATGTTCGGTAAGGCTGTAGAATTCGACTGGATTCTTCTAAAAAGATATGTCTATAAACTTGAGAAATATTAGTTTTTTTATTTGCTTAGAGTACTTATAATGATCCATGTACCTTGCTTATTGTTCATTTCTACCTAACTTGATCTATGTTTAAGGTTCTTATACGTTTAGGTTTGAAAATAGTAGTTCGGGATGTTTGGACTTCATGGTACACCTACCAGGTATGCATATCATCATTTAAAATCAAAATCTAGGGGTTTTAGTACGCATAACCGTTTGCATACTTCTCCAGGTCATGAAAATTCGTTTGCAAACCCGTATGCATACTTGCATGTAGACGTCGATATTCAGTAAACTTGTTTTGGCCGTAATTTCTTCGTCCAAACTCGGAATGACCCCATTTGTTTTTCATTCTCTTCCTATTTGCATTCTATTAAAATTTGAGATGAGAATTATTGAATTTGGGTGAGTTCAGATTGGTCTTTGTCCCGTGTCTTGTTTTTGAGTGTTTTGCTCCATTTCATCGCACTTGTTCCACTTTTCTTGGACTTGGACTCTTGGATTCTTGGAGTACAACTCTTCTAAGATCATTTGTGGATTTTACAAGAATGTTGTTGGTGAATCACAAAGAAGGAAGTTCAAGAATGGGCAGTATTACGCATTGCTATGGGATTCTTGAATGTTCGCAATCATCTTATGTGAACTATGATGCATGGTCTTTAATGACTTTGTATGGTCTCCTTTGAAAATCGTTTTATACGCCTTTGGTAGATATTATTGGTGTAAATCCAGGCGAAAAAGATTGTTTATACATTCTAAGGGAAAAGATTGTTTTTGCAGTATTAATCTTATGATTTTATATATTGAAACTTGTTATGGGATATGTGTGTTTGTGTCTGTGAACTATGATTGTCCCATACGTGGTCAAAAGTTAAATCTTTCATACGTCAATATGCATGTATTGATAAAAGATTGAATGAACTTTTGACAAACATAGTTTAAGCCTTTTATGTCATTATGCAAATATTGATGGACTAAAGGATGAGCTTTTGTTTACAAAGATTAAGTCTATTGTATGTCATTGTGCAAATAGTGATGAAAGATAGAATGAATCTTTATTTATTCCGCAGTATTGATCTTCCCTGATCCATATTTTTATGTATATAATGTGCGGCTCCGTAAGTTCTCTTATGTTGAGCATTTCCGATTGAATTAATCATGGGTTCTCTTGTAGTTAATTTAATTGAGGTTTTTGGATACAAAATCATATTCTTATGTGATTTGTTGATGTCCAAATAAATCCTTCTTTTCTTGAGAAAGTAAGGTCGCTCATGTTGTTCTTTCGGCAATGACATTCTATGGGGGAGAGTTCTTAATTAAACTTGTGCTTAATTGCCAAATCTTCGTGGGGAGTGCGGCTGTAGAATATTATAGGGGTTATCTTATTGGGCCGACCGAGCGAAGCATGGGAGGATCTTTATATGACCATTTTTTTGTAAATCCTAAGTCATCAATTGAAATAAAAATATTGGATTTGGTGTCCATGGTTGGTTTTTTTCACTTGACACAATTATCCCTCCCTTTTAGTCCAATTACGATAACTCCTTATATATCCTATTTTTAGGGGTATAATTGGAAAGAAAACTTTAATATAACATATCTAAAAATCCATGTCTTGGAATTTTACAAATTTTATCTCGTTAGAAAGGTAATAAAAAAAGCTATGCAATGAGTACAAACAACAATATCAAATTTTGAGTTTTTACGAAAAATTCGGAGGTATTTATCATTTTAGGAACCATAAAGGATACATAATACTTTATTTAGCCATATTTTGGTTTATCCATCAACTAATTTTCCGCTGCAACTAATAAAATGATGTACTCCCTCCGTTTCAAGAAAAGTGATACTTTCATTTTAAGCATAATTCTCGAAAATTAAATGCATAGACATTATGCAAACCACCACAAAGGATGCATAACACATCATGCAACCATATTTTGGTTTATCGATCGACTAATTTTCCATTTCAGAAAAAGTAATACTTTCACATTCCGTTTCAGGAAAAGTGATTATTTCTCCCCATTTCGGGAAAAGTGATACTTTCGCGCCGTTTCGGGAAAAGTGATACTTTCGTCCCGTTTAGGGAAAAGTGATACTTTCGCTCGGTTTTGGGAAAAGTGATACTTTTGCTATGTTGCATATCAAGATAATAAAACCGAAATCAAACATCCCATAAACATCCATAGAAATAGTAAAGCATTCAAGCACGGGATATGTAAATCAAAAACTATCACAAGAAAAATTATAAATCAAATAATTTTATTCATAATAGTTTTATTCAAAATAGACCTAATACAATCATTGAAAGAAATCCAAAATTGATGTCTATTTTCTTGAATTAAGTAGTACATCATATAACTTAATCTCTAGTGGTGCTCTTGTTGTTCACTAAGGTTTCTTCAGTGTTCAAACTTTTAAAGCATGTCTGAAGAGACTTGTCAGCAGCCACTTCTTGTTTTCCAAGCTCTTCAATTAGAACCTTAACTTCAGCAAGAACTCCTCTTGTCCCTTCAATCTTTTCTTTTACCTAATCTTGATATCGAACAGTAATAACAAGATTGGTTTCCAGTTCTTCAAAACCTTGGATATATTGACACATACTATCAGAACGAATCCACTTAGTTTTTGTTGGATCTTGTTTCTTGTAATCCAACAAACATGATTCATCTTGTGATCCAACTGAACTATCAGAATCATAATCATACATGACTTTTAATATGATTTTCTTCTTCCTCTCTGTATTGATTCCTTGACAATCTTTAACCTTTTTAGCTTCCTCCTTATTAGCCTTTGAGATATTGAGAGTTATTGGAGGCATGTTTGCTCATATATATATATATATATACATATATATATACATATAAAAGGATTGATCAGGGAATCAGAATACATACAAGAGATAGTTCCCCTTTAAAAAGAGACAACTTCCGGACTGAAAGATATCAGGGGAAACCGAAAATATTAAACAATATATTTCGTTTCCTTTGTCCGAACTTCTCAAGTTGGAAGGTTTATTAAAATTCGAAAATTCCAAATATAACCTATTTTTGGAAGATCATGATAAACATGAATATTTTTACACAACTATGGATTCACAGCTATCGATAAAGTTTCACAACTTTTCTGATAAACAACTACACAATCAAATGTGCTCCATATTTACTGTGCCTTTCCCATCCATGAATCAGAGAACGAAAGAGGATGGGAATGCACAATTTTGATACAACTAGGTTGCATCGGAGTATGCTTTTTCTAGCTTACAGTGAATATCAGAAACATAGTTCATGTTTCTCTTAGGGAATTTCTGCCCAAAACAATTTCTCCCAAGACGATGATCTTTTCTAACTCTAGAGATATGATCATGTGGAGAAACTGTTCTAACGTGAGAATTTTTGGAGATAGATAGATCTCTTTTAATTCTTTCAATGAGATTTTCGTAGGATTTTCTCATTCTAAGTACTTCCTTATGATTCACATCAGTGTGTTTATCTGAAACAATTATCGGAAACTCCTGATTGTTTCTTTTGGTAGAGATTTTCTTTTTCCCTTTCTTCTGGAGTCGTTCTTTATCAAAACAAGGATTGTTTCGATATAGGTGAGGAGGAACCTTTTTCCATAAGTGATTATCAACTATTTCCTCTAATTCGTTTGAGTTGATCTTATTGGGCAGTGATCTTAATGGTCTTTCAGTTTTTTAAGACAAAAAACTTCCTTCAATATTTTTACCACCGTATGTTGAAGAAGTATAAGTTTCCTGTCAAGTGACTGAAAATTGTATTCCTTAAGATCACTTTCACGGAATCGGTTCAAAGTTTGCTTTGCACAAGATTTCGTTTGATCATCAGTAGATCTAGAAGCTTGGTTTTCGTCCTCTTCTGACTTGATGTAGTTAGGCACACTACATCATCTTGATCTGTTTCAGATGTGACTAAACCGGTTTTATCACAGTTTGTAAAAGTCGAGCAAGGACTTTTAGTTTCCTCAACATCAGAAGAAATCACAACAGCATCATTAGTCAGAGTTGTAGGACGTGTCTCTTTAACAAAAGTAAGAGATTTCCTAAGAAATTCTAGTTTGACAGTGAGATCCATATTCTCTTTAGCTAGATAATTCAGTTGAATGTCATGATCTCTGATCTTCTGTTTAAGAAGATTTGTCATTGTCTTTAATAACACTAATTTAGTAGATAGAGATTTTATAGGCTTGAAGAGTTTTACCAACTCTTTATCAGCATCTTCCTTTCCATAAAAGATAGACATAGATGTTTTCGCAACTCCTGGATCATGAGTCAACGAAGTAGTAACATCTTCAACTTTTGAGTAGTCAAACTCTTTCACAACGTTAACTGAATCATACATAGATTCAAATTCTTATAGGTTGGATCGCACCAAACACAGATTGTTAGATATTTTCGTGTTTTCCTGCTCAGATACCAATTGAAAAGGCGAGGGTACCCAAATATACCTTAAGCTAAAACTTTTCCTACCGATAATTCCTTTTTCCGAAAGTGATTGTCTATGGACTGAGTCGAGACAATGCAACTAATAGGTTTACACTTCGTGTGATCGTCTATGGATACGAGATCGAGACAATACAACAACGAAGTATGTTTATTTGATAAAAAGGTTCGTACTTAACCAAACACAATAGAATTGCTTATCAAGTAAATAAGAATTAACGTTTGTGTAATTTACTTTAATTATAATAAAACAATTATAATGCGGAAATATAAAGTAAATGACACAACAAGATTTTGTTAACGAGGAAACCACAAATGCAGAAAAACCCCGGGACCTTGTACTGATAACAGTGGTTGTTCGGGACGAAAGTATCACTTTTCCCAAAACCAATTTACGATTGAATACTCTCGGGATAATCTTAAACCTAGCAACTTGTTTCACAATATTGCTAGGTTCCACAATATCTTGTTTCGCTAGGTGATGAAGATTATTGTGAGGGGATTGATATTTTTAAGTTGTTCTTCGGGAATATAAGTCTGATATATCAGTTGATTCATGTTCACCTTGATTTATCAAAAGACAGAACAAAACTCATAGGTTTTTTCATCAACTAGCGAAACAAGATATTGTGGAACCTAGCAACTTAAAAATATCAATCCCCTCACAATAATCTTAAACCTCGGGACCTTGTCCAGAATTGAATACTCTCAGGATTAAGCCACTACACAAAATTAAACCAACTTCTTATAATTGAGACCAAGCAACTAAACCTACAGTTCACCTAGTTCCGTCTGTATTCCCACGCCTCCAACATATGAATAAGTCACGTACTTGGAACAATTCCTTTGGTTCGTATTCCAAACAGTAAAGGAAAAACAAATATGTTTGGTATCAACTTTCTTCAACCAAGTGATGTGAGTTCGACAAAGGCTCTTCTGTTTAACTCAAATAAATTCCTTCGTCAGGTTCTTAGATCTATCTTATTCTCAACTACCAAAGGTAATTGTTAAGATTTTGCAATTAATACTTTTAATCACAAAGAATTGTATTTATGCTGATCTACACAACTAATCAATCCAATCTACCAAAAAGATAAACCGATTATAGTTGGATCCTCTTATACCGAAACAAGTATTGTGCACACCAAAGATTATGAACCCCAAATCAGAAATCTTCAATATCTTTTTTGTCTTCAAATCTTCTTAGATCTTCAATAAGCACCTGGACACAACAACTTGAATCTCTTGTAATCAATCACGTACAAAACAAAGTTCGTTAACAATGGATTATCACAAGATCGTCTTTTGAACTAAAAATAGTGTAAAGAGCCCTGCCGAAACTTCGATCTAGTTTGAGTGAATCTTATATCAGAAGAGAAGATTCTCAAGAATAAACAAACTAGGTTCAATCAAAGTTCAACCACTGTTAGTCAATCAAATCAATTGAAAATACAAGATAAACCACAATTACCTAGTTTCTCACCAACGGTACTAATATAGCTTCTCAATCCCAAAGAAGAATATAAACTGAGCGGCCGTAAGAGATTTCGCCTAATTAGGTCACTCTCCTCTCCGAATAGGCGGCTTCACCAGCAACAACACAACCGAGGAAGTTTGCTGTCACGAAGGATTAGTTTGCTAGAAATACAAACTTCAAGTATTTATAGACAAGGAAGTTTGGACACCAAGGAATTTCCAAAACCGAAAATATTCTCAAGATATGCAATATATTCCAAATTCGGTTTCCATAATTCCTGTAAATGCTCTGTCCAAAATATTGACCGAAAATCTCTTTGGAAAATATCAACTAGTAAATGCACATTACTAATTCTCATTTTCCTAAGTTTAAATTAACAACCTTAAATAAAAGATTCTTAACTTATTTATATTTCGATCCTGGGATTTTGTTCTTTTAGATATTAAGGAATAACATTGAACAATAAAAGATAAACATTACTGTACGTGTTCAAAGTATGTCGACATCCTTACATTGTAAGTACTATTTCATACTTACGACCTTGAAACAGATTTTCCACACTTCCAAACAAGTTTAGAATTGGTTCATCTGGCTTTCAATAACTATGTGATTGATCAAGAACACTCAATCACAAATCATGTGTTTAACGGTTCTACCAAAACAAGTTTCGGTTCTACCTCCATGTGAGTAATGTGCATAGTCACACTAGCTTTCCAAAATCCGGTTGACTAGGTACTAGGATCGGTTCCCCACATATTTATGATATCTAAGTTATATGTGTTGCACATGTCCATAGGATCGGTTCCCCTTTGCCAAAAAACGTGTTGCACATGTCCATAGGATCGGTTCCCCTTTCTGTTACAAACTGGATGCACCTCATATAAGGATAGATTCCCCTTTGTGATGTGTTGCACCTCTTACTAGGATCGGTTCCCCTTTACCCATACACAAATCACAAACTCGATCATATCATCTCAGGTGATTATTTAAGATCAGTTTCACTAATAAAAGTCATACCAGGAATTTGTGAATAGTTTTAGCAAGAACACAAACAAGTCATGAGCGGTTATACTAAATCACACATATTGGTTGTTCACAAGATATGCAATGAATAACAATACGAATAACGCCTGAAGATTTTCTTTTCGATTCATAAACAAGTTTATGAATTTATTTCCTTAAAACACATGTAAAACATTGTTTTCTAGGAAGAAATCCTCACCTCATACCCATACATAATCTCAATAGCATTTAATCGATTATGCCGATGTCTTATCTACAAAGTTTAATGGTTAAGCAGTAAACCTCGTATTGTATTCCTAAATACTATGTCTATCTAGAGTGTTCATGCTTCGCAGTTTTGTTTTTAATATGCACGACTTGAAAGATACGTTAGGGAATGAAATAGTTCAAGTCAAATATCACTAACCTCAAGTAAAGGATGATGTTTTCGTTGTACATTCTTACTTAT
This sequence comes from Papaver somniferum, assembly GCF_003573695.1. NCBI lineage: Eukaryota > Viridiplantae > Streptophyta > Magnoliopsida > Ranunculales > Papaveraceae > Papaver > Papaver somniferum. The sequence continues at coordinate 826,636 of NW_020647415.1, read as the reverse complement.
TTACTTCTTCAAGTCTTCGCAATACTTTTAATGTCTCATATCCTAATACTTTCATGCTAACCTATATGAAGTTGACTCCAGTACATAATCAAGCGACTCTTAAAATGAGTTTTGATTCACTAAAATATGAGAACCAAACTTGACATACCAATGCTTGGTGGGTTAAACTGAGCTAGGCTTTAACAGTCCAAAATCCTTGAACTAAAGTATACGTACATTACTGGTTCAGGATGTCCGGAAGCTAAGTCCGCGTACCCATACGCGTACTGCCGGAAGTTCACATCACGTGAATTTCTTCTGGAGTTTGTGAACTGAAAACAAACTCAATCCAGGTACTTAAGTATGGGTACTGGTATGCATACTTGGGTGGGTTATTTTCTAAAAACAGTTTATTCGTGAACTAAGACATATATAAACTAAGGAATGCAACATTTCCAAACCGTGTCTATAATGTTCATGAGTCGATTCGATTGAATCAAAATCGTTTTTACTTCGATTGTGTCTTGTATACTTCTATGAGATCTAAGAAACTGAACAAATCTCTAACTATTTCTTTTGAGTCATTTGATCTAGTTATGGTGAAGATGAATAAGGTTGATATGAAAGTACTTATATGGATAACCATTCATTAACTACTGTTGAACCAACAAATTTTACACGTTTAGGTATGGTTACTCAAATCTAAATGAAGATACATTTCATGTGTGTATAACAAGCTAAGTTCGATCTAGCGGTTGAAAGATATTAGCTTGAGTCTAATCAGGTTTTCATATAACGGTGAATATTGAGTGCTTTGTTACCAAGGTAACTTAGATTCCAAACCCTGATTTGGAGACTATATAAAGGAGAACTCTAGCAATTGGGAAACCTAATCTCCATACCTCATATGTGATACTAGTCGTATAAGCTAGAGTCGATTCTCCTTTAACCTTAGATTTCTATCGAGACCATGTAGGTTAACGACTTGAAGACTTCATTGAATTGTGAAGCCAGACCCAACTATTTTCTCTGTAGTTGCGTGATCTGATCTTGTTTTTGCTATCGTGATTTAGTGCAATCGTAAATTGGCTTGAGATTAATTTCTCCTATAGGCCAGATATAAAAGTAGTCACAAACATCGTCATCTCATCATTTGTGGTTCCACAATATCTTGTTTCGCTAGTTGATGAAGATTATTGTGAGGGGATTGATATTTTTAAGTTGTTCTTCGGGAATATAAGTCTGATATATCAATTGATTCATGTTCACCTTGATTTATCAAAAGACAGAACAAAACTCATAGGTATTTTTGTGGGAGACAAATGTATATATTCCTATAGACTTCTCTGTGTGATACAAATTTGTTTATTAAAGTCTTCGACTTTGGGTCGCAGCAACTCTTAGTTGTGGGTGTGTAGATGGGGAAAAACGATTTGCTGGTTTTTAAGAAATTGAAGAGACGAACGTACGGAGGATACTCCTCGAACCGAGCGCAATGTTAAACCTCACACAGATGCACCGCTGAAAAGGGGGTGCATTAGATTCGAGAGATCAATCTGTAGTACTCCGGCCTAAATCAAGACAATGACCATTCCAGAGTAAATTCGGTCACAAGAGAGGATGGGTTGATATGTAGGAGGGAAGCTGAGAAATATGTGGAATCAATGGTAATCAAAGATTGTGGGTGTGTGAATTCCGAACACGATAAGCTCTCAGTGATTGAAATTGCTCAATTGAGATTAGTTGCTCAATTGATGAGTTGATGATCTCGTGTTGTCAGTTTGACGTGAGATTGATGATACTGATGATGATTCAATCATGATTCATAGGCTTATTCATATTGCTGGAATTGTAGACACCATGATTCCATGAAGTGTGACAGTTGATGGAATAAAGGAGTGGGGAAGTGGAGATCGTGTTTGAAACTAGTTGCTCAACGTGTGGAGACTTGGTCGATTTTCCACCCACTACCTCGTGAATTCCTTCAACTGATTGCACGACTTGCTCACATTCAATCGTGTGTTTGAACACACGTGCCATAGACCGCCAGACCAAAACCCTAAGTGATATCCCCCCAAGTGACACGATTGACGTCTCGTGGTTTGTTAGTCAATTGATGACTTCGTGGTTTGATGGGACGATGAGTCCATGTAGTTGTTGAGTTGAACATGATGTTCCGAAACTCATGAATTGAACATGTCATGAGACAGAGGTATAATGCTTATGATGAAGTGAGCAAGCATTGCTCATTCGATGGATCGTTGAATATTGATTGTTGAACCAATATTCCTTGGTTTGAGCAAATATTTATCATATGAGAAAGTGTTGCTCATGTGATGAATTGTTGAATATTTGATCGTCTGAGCAAGTGTTGCTCATCTGATGGATTATTGGCAGCGTGACCAAAATATTAATTAAAGTACTGGTTGTTGAACCAAGCATAATTAATAATATTAATGATTATGAGGTCGTCGTAAAATTATTAAGGTTGGAATCTGGAATGATGATCCTTGGATTCAAAAACCCTAATTTGATCCATTGATGATCAATTCATGGTTCGTTAGAATTTTAACCATGGGACGAAGGAGGGAGCGACTACATGGAATCGTGGATCAACCATGTAGTGTCCATATGCTCATGTGAGCAAATACAAATAACTCCTGAAGAGTTGAAGATTTGTTGGTGAAAGAATGATCAAATGCTGATTTAATCATTTATTCGAAAATGCTCGTCTGAGCCTTAGGTGAGAAAACCTAATTAATTATGACGAGGCGAGGGACCGACCATGGAGTCATGAAACCGGCCCTGGGTTGTCACGTGACCCTCTGACGATCACTTCATGAAAATCCAAAGTGTTTGGAAAAGTTTTCGACCTAATACGAGCAATTGTGCAAATTAGGTCAAAACTGTGAAAATTGATGGGACCGGCTTCCGTGAGCCGAAGAGCCAATCTTGGTCGGTCAAGATAGTGTTCTCATGTCCCCAAGGTGTCCGCGTCTCAGTCCTAAGAATTTTGATAATTTCTGGCGTGCAATTGAGCATCCATTCGAGAAAATATGCCAAAATTAGGGTTTCGACGAAACTGAGGAAAAAACCATGAGATGATGAAAAAATAATTAAAAAATAAGGAATGAGGAGGCGTGGGACCGCCGTAGTTAAGGCATGGTCGGCCGGTCGTGACCACGGTCCCATGGTTCCTTTTCATTAATTTTATAATATTTTGATGATTTTATGAAAAATTCATGAATTTTGAGAAATTTGATGAATTTAGGGAGTTTCCATGAAGTGAAGGAGTTTTCATGAGTTCAAGGAAGCAAAAGATATTAAAATAATAAAACAAGGGCGTGTGGGGCCTTAGAAGGCATGACCGGCCGGCTTGGGCCTAGTCCCACAAGTTTACCTAATTTTATAATGATTTTATGAAAAAATCATGAATTTTGAGAAATTTGATGAATTTAGGGAGTTTCCATGAACTGAAGGAGTTTTCATGAGTTCAGGGAAGCAAAAAATATTAAAATGATAAAAACAAGGGAGTGCGGGACCCTGGAGGCATGACCGGCCGGCTTGGGCCCGGTCCCACAAGTTTTCATAATTTTTTAATATTTTGTTAGGTATTTTTGATGATTTGAGGGAATTTTTCCTAATTTGAGAGAAATACCATGAAATCAAGGAATTTGATGAATTCAAGGAAAACTAATAATAAAATAATAAAACAAAGGGGCATGTGGGATCGGCTAGGGCATGTCCTGCCGGCCAAGGTCCGGTCCCACAAGTTTTCATAATTTATTAATTTTATTATTATTTGATGATTTGTGAAAAAATACCATGAAATCAAGGAGTTTTTTCATGAAATTAGAGAAATAACAATAATAAAAAAATAATAAGGAACCGTGGGTGTGGGGCCGGTTGGCCAATGGTCACGCCTCACACTCCTTTCCTTAATTTTATATTGTTTTATATGGATTTATGGAAGTACCATGAAACCGAGGAGTTTCCTCGAGACGAAGGAGATTTGATAAAATGAGAGGATTTTCATCAAATCATGGAAAATAATAAAAATGCATTAAAAATATAAAACTGGCGTGGGACTGACCACGACACGATCGGTCGTTCGTGTGTTCGTGCTCCCAGCATCCTGGTCAATATTTTTAATTATTTATTATTTTCTTCTCTATTTTGCATAGGTTCATCGTTTCGTTTTATTTTTTGAAATACTCGTTCGTGTTGTGACCGTTAGTGTATCATCGTTGAATACACCTTCATCATTTGAATAGGGGCTTACTTAGAGGTAGCTCAGACGCCCGGTTGTTGATTATTTATTACTAATTGTGGAATTCAATGGAGAATAATTCACAAAACTGGGTAATAAGATGTTTATTATTAATTCATAGGATCAGCTGAGGATTCGAATGCGGATTCAGAATAATAAAGTGAGCATTACCATTCCATGGGACCTTAGATTCGACCATAGAATCAGAGTAATTAAGGTTTATCTATTACCATTTATGAGACCAGTTGTGGATTCTATCATGAAATCGTAGTAATGAGATAATATAGTTATTGCTATTCTATGAGATCAAGCTGTGGATTCGATCATAGAATCAGAACAACTGTTATTGTCATTCCATGGAACCAGTCATGGATTCGACCATGGAATAGGAACGATTGTAATTAGGAATAATTAACTTTGTGGCTATATACTAGCAGAGCAAGCTGTCTAGGAGCATTAATCATTCCGATATGAGCTTACCGGTAAGTCATATCCTTTATATAGTCAGGGTAAACTGGTTGTTTTTTCCTGAAGACGTTATCGCTCTATACTAGCAGAGAAAGCTGTCTAGGAGCCGTCCATCTCGTGATGCTATATAGAAATAATCATTGAAAGTATTCAGTATTCATGAGATATGACGTTGTACAGTCGTGAGACTATATATCTACATGTACTCTAAGAGAAAGTACTCTCTGTTGAGAATTCGATGAGAGACTCGTGTCTCGATACCCACGTCTGATTGCTGAATCAGAGTTTCGTATAATTATGAGTTTACGAATTTAGCCTTTGTCGAAAATCCACCATCTACAGGGTGATATCTTCTAAGGGAATCAAGTGCATAGTATCCTGATGAGATCAGAGACGTAAGGAGCGCAACTGTACCTTGGATCAATGTGAGACTGATTGGGGTTCAACTACAGTCCATACCGAAGTTATTTTGTTGTAGGCTAGTGTATGTAGCGGCTTAATATAGTGTGTGCTCAATATGTACTAGGTCCCGGGGTTATTCTGCATTTGAGGTTTCCTCGTTAATAAAACTTCTGGTGTCTGTGTTATTTCTTTTCCGCATTATATTTTTTTATATAATTGAAATATCACAAGTTGTGTGTTCAATCGATCAATTGGTAAATCCAACCTTTGTTTGTTGATTGAAATTGATTGAACCTTGAACATCGGTCTTTGGTATCGTTCAAGTTATTTCTCTTGTATTCAATCAGGCTTGCAGATTTCTATTTGTTTAAGGATTGAATCGGGAAATTGAGATATAACTCGTTGATATACTTTTATTAAGATTAAGTATGACTGTATAGTTGATTCTATTAAAAGAATATTGGAGTTAGTCCATACAGATTGCTAAGAGAAATATTGAGTGAGGTTGTTGTACCCCCACTTTTTCAGTAATTGAACTTAATCGTAAGTTGAGGCGTTACCGGATTTAGAGAGCATGAGCAAACCACGACTTGATGAAGGATTCAATGTCATGATTGGAGCATCGTTTGATGAGCATAAATTGTTCTTGGACCGCTGGTTTGGATGACGAGTCCGTGATCGGTTAGGATTTGCGGGTCGGCCCAATAAGGAAATCCTTAGAAAATTAGGTTTTGGAAATAAAATTGATATAAAAGGGATTAATCCTCTTATTTTTTTTTCTTTCCTCACACGACCAGCTCTCCACCAATTCAGCGCCTTCACGCCAGCAACAGGAGAAGACCGCCGGGCCCCGCCGCCGCCAGTCATCGTCCGTTCTCCGCCGACCAAGTACGTGTATTTTTTTTTTGCTGATGTTTATGATCCTCATAAGTTTTTCATGCTTTGATCATGATGAAGTTATATACATGTGTGCATATTAGTGTGAGTTTTATGAAAACCCTCATTTTTGAAAACATATGTTCGTTCGATCGTTAGTTTTGTAAACTAACTATAATCCCTGATTTAAGAGAGATTTTTTTTTAGTATATGAACCTAGGTTCAGTGATAAAACTTAGTTTATGAGCTTTCATGTGTATCAAGGTTTTATCATAAAAGAAGTGAATTTTCATGAAATCGGAATAATCCTTCGTTTTAAAGACAAATAGCGATGACACGAAGGAAAATATGTATGATGAACATGTGACCAGTGATAAGATTTTGCTTATGAGATTTCATGTTAATACAAAACTTTATCATATGTATGAGATGTGAGCTTTCACAATATTTTTTTGAAACAAACCTTCGTTTTAAAGACAAATAACGACGATACGAAGGAAAAATAATTTTTTTTATATATGTATATGCAGCCGTGACATATATTGTGCAAAATTTGATGATATATTTTATTTTCATGAATTTGTTTTCATTAAATAAAATCCTTGAGAGTTTATGTATGCAAGTTGCATTAAATATATCATGATAACTCTAACCCTTCCGAAGTACCATGAAACCGAGGAGTTTCCTCGAGATGAAGGAGATTTGATAAAAGGAGAGGATTTTCATCAAATCATGGAAAATAACAAAAATGCATTAAAAATATAAAACTGGCGTGGGACTGACCACGACACGGTCGGTCGGTCGTGTGTCCGTTATCCCAGCATCCTGGTTAATATTTTTAATTATTTATTATTTTCTTCTCTATTTTGCATAGGTTCATCGTTTCGTTGTATTTTTGAAATACTCGTTCGTGCGGTGACTGTTAGTGTATCATCGTTGAATACACCTTCATCATTTGAATCGGGGCTTACTTAGAGGTAGCAAAGACGCCCGGTTGTTGATTATTTATTACTAATTGTAGAATTTAATGGAGAATAATTCACAAAACTGAGTAATAAGATGTTTATTATTAATTCATAGGATCAGATGAGGATTCGACTGCGGATTCAGAATAATAAAGTGAGAATTACCATTCCATGGGATCGTAGATTCGACCATAAAATCAGAATAATTAAGGTTTATCTATTACCATTTATGAGACCAGTTGTGGATTCGATCATGAAATCGGAGTAATGAGATAATATAGTTATTGCTATTCTATGAGATCAAGTTGTGGATTCGATCATAGAATCAGAACAATTGTTATTGTCATTCCATGGAACCAGTCGTGGATTCGACCATGGAATAGGAGCGATTGTAATTAGGAATAATTAACTTTGTGGCTCTATACTAGCAGAGCAAGCTGTCTAGGAGCATTAATCATCCCGATATGATCTTGCCGGTAAGTAATATCCTTTATATAGTTAGGGTAAACTGGTTGTTTGTTCCTGAAGACGTTATCGCTCTATACTAGCATAGCAAGCTGTCTAGGAGCCGTCCATCTCGTAATGCTATATAGAAATAATCACTGAAAGTATTCAGTATTCATGAGATATGTCGTTGTACAGGCGTGAGACTACATATATACATGTACTCTAAGAGAAAGTACTCTCTGTCGAGAATTCGATGAAAGACACGTGTCTCGATACTCACGTCTGATTGCTGCATCAGAGTTTCGTATAATTATGAGTTTACGAATTTATCCTTTGTCGAAAATCCACCATCTACTGGGTGAGATCTTCTAAGGAAATCAAGTGCATAATATCCTGCTGAGATCAGAGACGTAAGGAGCGCAACTGTACCTTGGATCAGTGTGAGACTGATTGGGGTTCAACTACAGTCCATACCGAAGTTAGTTTGTAGTAGGCTAGTGTCTGTAGCGGCTTAATACAATGTGTGTTCAATATTTACTAGGTCCCGGGGTTATTCTGCATTTGAGGTTTCCTCGTTAATAAAACTTCTAGTGTCTGTGTTATTTCTTTTCCGCATTATATTTTTTTATATAATTGAAAATATCACAAGTTGTGTGTTCAATCAATCAATTGGTAAATCCAACCTTTGGTTGTTGATTGAAATTGATTGAACCTTGAACATTGGTCTTTGGTACCATTCAAGTTATTTCTCTTGTATTCAATCAGGCTTGCAGATTTCTATTTGTTTGAGTAAGGATTGAACCGGGAAATTGAGATATAACTCTTTGATATACTTTTATTAAGATTAAGTATGACTGTATAGTTGATTCTCTTATAAGAATATTGGAGTTAGTCCATACAGATTGCTAAGAGAAATATTGGGTGAGGTTGTTGTACCCCCACTTTTTCAGTAATTGAACTTAGTCGTAAGTTGAGGCGTTACCGGATTTAGAGAGCATGAGCAAACCACGACTTGATGAAGGCTTCAATGTCATGATTGGAGCATCGTTTGATGAGCATAAATTGGTCTTGGACCGCTGGTTTGGATGACGAGTCCGTGATCGGTTAGGATTTGCGGGTCGGGCCCAATAAGGAAATCCGTAGAAAATTAGGTTTTGGAAATAAAATTGATATAAAAGGGATTAATCCTTATTTTTTCCCTCACATGACCAGCTCTCCACCACCTCAGCACCTTCACGCCAGCAGCAGGAGAAGACAGTCGGGCCCCGCCGCCACCAGTCGTCTTTCGTTCGCCGCCGGCCAAATTCCGGCCGACCAAGTACGTCTATTTTTTTTTTTTTGCTGATGTTTATAATCCTCATAAGTTGTTAATTCTTTGATCATGATGAAGTTATATACATGTGTGCATATTAGTGTGAGTTTTATGAAAACCCTCGTTTTTGAAAACGTATGTTCGTTCGATCGTTAGTTTTGTAAACTAACTATAATCCCTGATTTAAGAGAGATTTTTTTTTAGTATATGAACCTAGGTTCAGTGATAAAACTTAGTTTATGATCTTTCTTGTGAATCAAGGTTTTATCATAAAAGAAGTGAATTTTCATGAAATCGGAATAATCCTTCGTTTTAAAGACAAATAACGATGACACGAAGGAAAATATGTATGATGAACATGTGTCCAGAGATAAGATTTTTCTTATGAGCTTTCATGTTAATACAAAACTTTATCATATGTATGAGATGTGAGCTTTCACAATATTTTTTTGAAATAAACCTTCGTTCTAAAGACAAATAACGACGATACGAAGGAAAAATATTTTTTTTATATATATGTATATGCAGCCGTGACATATATTGTGCAAAATATGATGATATATTTTAATTTTATGAATTTGTTTTCATTAAATAAAATCCTTGAGAGTTTATGTATGCAAGTTGCATTAATTGCTGCTTTTTTTTTTGAAAAATCAAAGCGTGTGTTTTGAGGAACCTTTGAAGATAGACAATATATTTATGATGAAATATTTTATTGTTGTAAACTTCATAGGTCAGTTGTGTGAATGTTCACATTATGAAAATTGTATCCGTGATTTCATGAAAAATCAGTTTCGGAAATTAAATAAAGTTTCGTTCGTTTTTGCAGTTTTCGAAGAGACGAACGATTTTGAGGTGTTAACTCTAGAATTAATATCACTATTGTTAGTGGAAGTATAAAAGGTAAGAGTTAAGAGTTACCATTTTTTCTTGTATTTCTTTGATTTATATCTGGACGGCATACTGAAGTAGAATGTAGTGTGAACCTTTTCAGCCACTTAGCAAAGATGTCCAATTCCCAAGTCGACAGCGCCTCTAGGGAAGAGATGTGCGTTGATGATGGTATCTCCAGATATGAGACATGCATGGATGAAACTTCCGTTGGGGGAGACGAATACGAAATCCTTGAAAAAGATATCCCAGGAGCTGAGTAACATTTGAAATCTCTGGTGTATCGTCTTTTGATAAATCCCAGAATTGTTACTCAGAATAAATTGGTGACTCCTAAAACAATGATTCGATTTTGTCTTGAACGAGGGGTCTTCGCCTCATCAATCATAGAGTTCAATCTTTCTCGACGACCTTTGGAGAAATTTGCCGGCTGGGCGAGGCATATGTTGGGTTTTCCCCATGTGAGGACTATGCTAGACCAGGAGCAGGTGACGAGAGCTATTCAAGCTTCTGGAGAGTTGTTCATTTATCATGACGCAAGTGGTATTGTGTCTCTGTTTTCTCGCTGGTGCATTCCCACTCACACTTTCATAATTAGGTGGGAAGAGTTTACCATTACCTTGGAAGACGTGGCGTCTCTGATGCATCTCCCGATCAAGGGCAATCTTCCTGGGGATCTTTCAGATGAGGAGACCGCCGTTTCTCATGTCTTGACAGCTGCAATGGAGAAAGCGAATAAGGATGGTAGTAAAGGATGCTATGCTTCCTGGTTGACACACTGGTGGCCTAAATACGAGGTTTCTGATAAACCCATCGACGGTATGTTACCCATTGCTGCTTTCTTATGTTTATGGTTGTCCAGAGACGTTTTTGAAGACAGTGAACACTTGTTGAAGCCTTTTGTGATTCCCTTTTCTATTAGGATGGCTCAAGGTGAGCAACTTCCGATAGGTAGTTTATTCTTAGGCTCCTTATATTACAACCTGGAATCCTTGATTATAGACTCCAGTGTGTCGAACGGATCTATGAAGATTGAGTGTTATGCCAACACGATGTTTCTTCAAGCTTTGATGTGGGAGAATTTTAAGAATTATGCACCTACTCTACGTATTGTTCTGCAAGGACTGAATACTGATGCGCGCCATACTTTCCCTGAGAAAGATAATCCTAGGATCATGCGTTGGTCCACAAAGCAGCCTCGTTATAAAATATGCTTTATTGATGTGTTAGATGAAGAATCCGAGTTCAATTTTCGCCCGTGGGTGTCAGTCCCTGATTATGTTTCTCAGACGATGACTTTAAATATTGGAGAAAGCACGAGTTTGACGTCTGGTGTGCATCTGAGTGATGGAGAAAGATGTTTCATGTTGAGTTGCACCCCTGGTCATTTGCTATCAGCCACGTTTGGAGAGCTTTCAGTGTAGGAGTATAACATTGATAGAGCAGCTCGACAAATGGGTATGGATTAGTGTTTTCCAACCATACGGAGAAGGAATCCATCAGTTGAGCAACTCAGGACTCATTTGGATCATACCCACGTGGATGGGAGTAGCTACTGGTTTCTTGGTTCTGATAGATTCTCCTATGTAACCCCAGGTTATGTAGAGTTCTGGGATCAGCAACTTGGGCGTTTGCGTGGCTTTGTAAGATTTCCCAGATCTCCATTCAAGGATCTTCCTTCGGCTGAGATGATTTCCAGTCGACCAAGATTGAAGTATCTTTCTAGTGATAAACGAAAGTCGTCTCCAGGATGCTCTCAGGTATGTGTTTTTTTTATATAATCTTCCCGAAATATAAGAACTGTATTCTGATTATATTACTGGATTTCACCACAGGACGGTCGTAATAGACGACCTCAAATCGGTGTCGATTTCTCAGAGATTGAGGCGGTTATTCATGGCGGAGAAGGCATGCATAAAGGTTATAAGCTGATACCCAACACCGTAAAGTCCCCAGTTGGTACTTTGGTGAGTTCCCCATATTTCTCACCATGACTTTCATTGCTATTAACATTAGAATCATGAAGCCAATGTTGTTAATTTTGTTCAGAATTTTACTCCATCGAGTCTTGAAGGTCTTCAATTCTCTGCTACTGAACAAGAAATTGCTGATTTGAGTGACGAGGAAACTGTAAGTATTTCTTCACATGTTCAAATGTGGTGCTTCATGGATGAAAATATTGATTGTAAAGGACGTGTACAGGAGGATGTCGTCATGGAGATGGAGAATTATGGAACTCAATCATCCTCTGGGAAGGGGAATGGAGGTAATTCCCAAGATTCGGAACCGGATGGAAGTGATGTTCCTTTTGTCGTTGATGTGGACAATTCCAACCCCTTGGACACTTTGGAGACTCCTCAAGTAAGTATATATCCTGTATATTCTTCATAGAAGTATAAAAGTCCTGACTTGTGAATGAATGAATGAGAACCCATGTGAATATATGAAAACTTAGTCGAACTTCGTCGTCAGAAAATTCAGAACCCAGCTTTTAGTAAAAACGCTGTAGAATCTTCGTCCGGAGTCGGCTTTTGATGATCTGCATGTGCAAATTCAAGCCCGGAAAATTTCCAAGCTTTGACAAAGAATCTTTTTAAGTTTTGAGCACGTTCAGAGCTTGAAAAAGGCGAAATAGTAAACTTCCAGGAGACTTCCAGAACTTTTTCAGATTGTGCATCACTTGATAGTTTGGCATGTCATAGAGGACATCCATATGAAGCGAATGGCATATGACCCATCCTCAGATTCTATTTATATTTCTCCCAGTACGTCTCTTAGTACAAGGAAGAGTTCAGTTTCTTCAGACGGACTCATCGTAAAACGTGTTTTCATGACTTTCATACTATTTGCTCGTGTCTTGAATGAAGTATGATGAACTTTGATGATTTTGCCTTGCGGGTATACTGTGTTTCATAATCTCCTTTGGCTTCGTGACTCTAACCTCATGTAATCTTCGTATTAGGTGCTAAATACTGAAGTTGAGGATACTGGAGCCAATGATAATAACTCTAACCCGTCCGAAGTTATTGATGAAGAGACGGCTATCCCCGCACTTCGAGGCCATGAGAAGGTCGCTACTGATGTTATGGAAAACCAGATGGTTGTTTCCTCAATGATAGAAGAAACCCAGATAGCAGCGGAGAATACCAAAGGGATTGTTGCTTTGGTCGTGGAAGTCGCTCCAGTGATTGAGAACCGTATAATAGTGTATGAATATCCAACTGCGGGGGTTGATTTCGATCCTTCATTTAACACTTCACTCCCGTACCATGACCTGGTCGGTGGATTCAGTGTTCCCATTGGATATGCATGCTTGTACGAGACGATATGGAAGAAGTTCGTCCACATGATCGTTGACAGGAACCCTGGGCTTGCTTATGCTTTAACCATGCAAGTAGGCGTTATCTTGCGTGTAGTGAGTGATATGCATACGAGACCTAGGAATACCGTGACTCCAGATATACTCTTTGATTGGGAGTTTAACTTGGAGAATTCAGAAAGACTTGGCCTCAACGTTAAATGGCTTCGTAAGCAAATAAACGTTATCAAGGATTCATGTGAGAAGAAAATACCCTTTCCAAACGATGCTGTGAGGGAGAAGGAGGACAAGATTGCCAAGCTGACCGAGGAGTTGAACAAGGAGAAGGCGGCTTTGGAAATCTTGAAGGATGCTAATGAGCGAAAGCCTTTTCTTGCTGATCTCTTGAACTTCTGAACTTCTGAGAGATGTGAGGTTTATACTTGGGTTTTGATATTTAAATGGTTTTGGATTGACTAATGGTTAAATATTTTCTTGTAGATTTGATAGAGATTTTCTTTTACGAAATCTAAACTGAATTTTGATAAATTGATGAATTCAAATACTACAAGTATTGCAAATGTTTTGGAGGAATTGAAATACAAATGAAAGAAAATCCTAAATGTTAAATCCCAACGCCATGAGTGCTTCAAACGCCCAATACCTTAAATATCCAATAATTTCAGATAAACACCTTGAGCCAATTTTCGTGAATTACTAGTAGGGTTCTGCCATCTGTGTTGGTTAATTTGTAGTATCCTACGGCCACAGACTCAGCGACCATGAATGGTCCTTACAAATTGGAGTTCCTTGTAGAATGAAGACCGCGTTGAACTGCTTTGAGAACCAGGTCCCGTTCATGAAACTTGCTGGGCTTGGTCGATCGTTCCTTGAATATCTTCTGCTGATTCGGAATTTCTTGTTTGATGGAATTCCAGGATTGTGGCCCGTATGGACACTCGCGCGAAAGAGAGTATCCAGCATAGTGTTGATCATGTTTAGCCAAGTCTCCAGCAATAAACCTCTCGATGGAGTGACCGTTTTGAAGAAGTTCTGAACCCAACCATTGAGTGTAATGTTGCTGAGGTGAAGTTACCCACTCGTAGCTTTTGATGACTGCTAAATTATTCATGGGGAGAAGTCCATGGACCATAGTAGCGTATTTGAACATTGGTAATATTGGAGCAAGAGGAGGAATAAAACTTGCCTGAGCTCGAAACCTTCTGACAAAGGTGTGCGGATTATCTCCAAGTTCCTGCGTAAGTCCCATCAGAGTTTTTACTTCTTCCAGATGCTCAAACGGTGGTGTGTCCTCTGCTTCGTCTTCCGAATCGGAATCCTTGTCGATGACAGGATGTGTTGAAGGCATCGTTGTCCTTTCAGCATGAATCCGAGTTCTCCCAAGGACCATGTCGTATCCAGGGTCTTCCAGGATTATGAAAAACTTGGCCTCAGTGCAGACCGATCTTTCTGTAACTTTGAGAGTGATGAAGCCGTATGCGTTTCTGGAGATTCCTTCGTGGTCCCCGATTGCTTTGGGAGCGTGGGTGGCTTCCCGTCAAGTAATACCAGCAGCTCTGAGAGTTTTCAAAGGGATTATGTTGACGGCGGTACCAAAATCGATGGACGCCCTCTTGAACTCATTTCCTTTAATGTGCACTGTGGTGAGCAGTCCCCAGTCATACATTTCTGTGTCGGTGGCTGAAGGTCCGGTGGTAGTCTCTTGGATCAGCGGACGTCTTCCGGACACGATGTGGTTCAGTGCAGCAAACATGTCTTTCCTTTGAGATTTCGAAAGATACAACATCTCGCAGACATGTTCGATCAGAGATTGGACCGTTTCCTTAACAGGAGGTTCGGAGATGGTAAGAGTTCTGAATGGGAGGGGGTTTTTGTGCACCCCCTCAGTCCCCAGGTTGAGCTCTCCTGATTCGACCTTTTCTTTGAATATGCGCTTCAAAATTTTGCAATCACTCGTGGGATGGCTGACGTATCTATGGAAGCGACAATACCGAGGATTTTCCATGGCCTCTTCAGTTGGTTCCTTCTTGACATAAGGAAATTTGATTGCGGCGTCTTGAATCCAGACATCGAGTAGTTCATTAGCTTCTTCCATTGAACATGGAAAATCAGGTGCTTCTGGATCTTCCGTATGCTGAGGAGGTATTTTCGAATTATCCTTCTTGTGTATATTTGAAGGGGTGGAGGAAGTCTGCTTTTGTTGTGGTTATGCTTTTCGCTTACTCCCTTCCGCGACAGTATTTGTTGAAGGTTACAGGTTATACTGCTTGTTGATTAGACACCTGCTGATAGACGCATTTATGTGTCTAATATATCTCATTTGTATATACTGTTAGTGCCCATTTTTGTACTTATCATAGTGTTTTATTTATTTGTAGGTATTTAAACATTTTTGGAAAATTCGGCTCGAAAAGTAAATTTTGGCACCCGGAGGACAAGTGTTATTCGGACTCTCGCTTTTGGGTAAGGGGTAACCTAATTACTAAGGAGAACCCCCAGGTCACCCCCAAGGCATCTGCTATTCGCACCCCAGTTCAGGACAGGGGGCATATCATCTTCAACATTCAAATTCGTGTTTTGGCGGGAAAACCATTTTCACACATGACAGATTTTCAATCAGCAAAATGAAGGTGTTCTAGTGCGATTCAATCGCTGAAAATTGGTGAGAAGTTGTGATTTAACATGGAAAAGATGTTGTGAGTGTTCTCTTAGCTCAAATTTGGCTAGAATTGGCTAGCCAATTCACGGGCTCAAAACAGGTAAAACACATGCAGAAGAGTTTCTCTACGACTTCTGGAAGATTTTGTGTGTGTTCTGCTCGTGTTTCATGCATCGAGCAACCTTTTGGAGCATGTGTAATCGAATTGGAGCGTGATGGACCAGAGAAAACGCGTGAAAAGCTAAAACAGGAAAGAAAATATCCGAAAATATTTTCTTTCACTGCCGAGGATTTGTGGAGTTATGGAGGAGATTCGATGCATGGTTCGGCTTAAAATGGAGTCCTTGGAGGTCAGAGAAAGGGGATCAAGAGTTTGGGGAAGGTTTGGGACGCAGAGGAGCGAAGAAGAAGGATTAACAACAATTCCCACCTGCTGCTGCTGCTGCCATTAGAGGACCTTGAAGAACACGAAGAACAGACTGCACAGAGAAGTCTTATTTTCCGCAGCGTCAACAGCAGCAGCGGAGTATCGTTACTTTACTGCAATTTCCTGGTATCCTTTCTTTCTGGACGTATTATGTGGGTCACACAACCACTGTTTTATAACTTTTGACTCTTTTAATCATACTTTGATCTTTGAATTAATATTTTGAGTGTATGATTAATATGAATAGCTAAACCCCAATACTGGGATGATGGAAGAAACCATTCTTTATGCATGAGTAATTTTTATTTAATTCTTTTATGACTATTTGCACTATTATGAATGGAATTATGATTTTTATTGATTATTTGTGATTTTGTCTGATGATGTATGCTTAATCCATGAGATTCTTGATGCATCATGCTTATGATTTACATATAATACTTACAAAATCTATTTTTGGCAAAGTAAGAGTCGATATTTGTTATCAATATAAGCTTTAATTGTCTAGATTTAATAATTGAATCGCATGAGTATAAGAATTGGTGAAATCCTGAGTCCCAGTATCTCTTGATCCCGTGACAAATGTTTGTATATATTTGTATGTTTTTAAATCTTTACAAGTCTGAGCAACGAACTCTTATTTACCGCATTAAAAATTACTATAACAAAATGGCGCCGCCGACGCGGACTTGTATATAGATTTATTTATTTATTTTATTATTTGTTCCTTTTTACTTTGTCTTTGTTTTCTTTGATTTACAGGTTCGAAGTGGATCACTAAGGACTTGGAGAGGAAAAAGCTTAAAGCGAAAAGAGAAGAAAAAAGGACAATTTTAGGATTTAATTTTTAATTTTTTTTAGAGTGTGTGAGGAAAACTGTAATTTTTTTTTATTTATTTTGGAGTTTGGACTTTAAACAATAGGACTTTTTTTTTTAACCCTACGGAAGGGTATTATTAAAAAAAAAATAAAAAAAAATTATATAAACTGTGTGCAGGGAAGGACGACGATTACTATATCATCTCGGCCCCTCGGGTTCGTACATGACATAGGAGTCGTGGCCCGAGTCGACTTCAATGGTTCATCCCCCGTCTGGTACGGGAGGTAAGTCCATCGAAGCACTCGCGAATCTCCTATAAGCGAGTTACTGTATTCCTTAAGGTGATTCATTGATTGAGGACGAATTTGGACTTTTTTTAAATTCCTAGTAAAGGGAAAGGCCTGGACAATACAAGATAAGGTTTCGGATTTCATCACCGCTCCCTTCTTGCCTGCCTTAGGAAAACGAAACCTAACGCGAACCCAAGCTTAAAACTTGACTAGAACGAGATCGATAGGGTAACGCGCTTATTAGGAATAATTTTCGAAGGATATTGGTTACTTTCTTAAGCACACCTTGAAGTTCATAATGGTTTCTGTGAGTTGAATGCGTGACTGCGTCGCCTTGTGATAGCGGTGAGGCCTTGGGTATCAAAGCTCCACTGAGCTTCCCTCGCCTCAATTCAACTTACTTTGACTCAGATTGATTCCAGAGGGGTTTGCTTAAATTGTAACGAATTCCCCTTCGAGAGATAGAACCAAGTCTAGAAACAATCTAAGTGGAGCCATCATGCTTGTTGTTTGCTAGATTTTATAGGTTTGATTTGGTCGAGTCAGCCTTGTTTGTGATTATGTAGAATTCCCTTGCAATTAAGAATGTCGAACTGGTATGATAGAAGCCAATACAATGATTATCGACCTGAATTTGAATATGGACATCATCCTTTTTATGACCATGTTGGGAATAGTGGTTGGGAACGCCATCCTTTGGAAGGATATGGGTCATACCCTAGTGATCCCAATTACTATCCACACATGCATCAGTCTTACGAGCAAGAAGATTATAGTACTAGTTCTTCGTCTCTAGAGGATACAATCAAACTACTGAAAAGTAGTCCTTTTTATGATCCCTCTGTTTCTATTCCTCCTTTAGAAGAGTCCCTCAGGGAGTTAGCTGAGTCGACGCGTAAGTTAGCTGAGATGAATAGTGTAATTATAGACGAAAGAACTACAATAATGAGTGAACTTTCTATAGAGGAATTCCTCAAGCTGATGGCTGAGACGAACGAAAGACTTGCTCGAAATAATCTTACTTTCCAATATAGTGTTTCCAATAATACCCTTAAAAATGAGGATAGTTATTTTGATAATCAAGATGACGAGGTTAGAATTGGTAACACTACTTGTTTTGATGAGGTTCAATATTTTTCATGTTATTATGATGAGGATAGTGTTGATGGAGAGTCATACTTATGTAGGAATAGTGATCAGGAAATGGTTACTCCAATTGAGATTTACAATGATAATATTATTTCTAGTTCAAATCCAAATAATTTTAATAATTATTCACCTATTCAAAAGGACGAGGATTTGACTAGAGATACCCTCGTTTTAGACGATGTAGTATTTCCTGTTTACAAATCCGATAATGATTTAGAGGAACGAGTTTATTCTGAGAATAATGTTTTAGAGTCTAGCGATTTAGAAACAATAGTCTTAGACGAAGAATATGAACTCGTAGAGATGAGTGAGGATGAACTTGACTTAGAAGAATCAATTGACCATTTCCAGGAATCTGATGACCTAGAAATTAGGGAAGTTGTGACTAGTCTTTCTAGAGACACATAAAACTCTATGTTTTGGGGTGATTATCATTCTCCGTGTGCTTTAACTCTTAGAAAGTACCCTCCTGTAGGACTTTACATTTGTGTCTCAACCATATTACAAGATTATCTTCATACACGTCTTCCCGAACCTAATGATGTCCAGAAAGAAGCTCAGTTGTTAGAAACCCATCCTCTGGTTGATGTGGTTAACCCAGTCTATGATACCAAGATTGACTTTGTTTTCCCACCAAAAACTTTTCAACTAATTATGGGAACTTTTGATTTTAAGATGTGTCGGTTATTAAGTTTTGAGACTAAACCTAATCACTTTAGGATATTAGGGTCGACACATTTTCTTAAGGAAGACCACCTCTTTCGTTGTGGTCAGCTGTGTGAGTCAAATCTGACTGACTTAGAGGATCCCCAGTTATTCAGGTTGTTGTTATGTTCTTATAAGTTCTTAGTTGAGTTTTTCCAGACTCTAATACCTGAACCGGATCTTAGCTATGAGGAAATCCAACCGATGAAAACCTGTTATCTAGACCCAGTTATAGAACCTGAAACTGAGCCACAACTAGATGTAGTTGTCTTAAACAAGGGTATGTTCGACATCTTTTTGGTCTGTTGCAGTTTCCTCTTCTTGTGGGTAATACTTTTTGATCCAGATGACCCACAGTTATTCCGACTACTTCTATATGATTATATGAGGTGACTAATTTTTTCCGATGTCTGGCTGAAGACTTTAAACTTAGCACTTCTTGGGAGGTAACCCAATATTCTTGCGACACGGTAATATCTTTCCTTATCTCTTTTGCTTCATTGGTAACAGTTTCTCCTTGTTCATGTTTTTAATTTTATCTTTAGAACATTGAGGACAATATTAGGTCTAAGTTTAGGGGTATGGGAGAAACTTTTTAGTTGCAATAAATAAACAGCAGAGCTTAGAAATTTATGCCTATTTAGGATTGCATAACTAATCTAAGTGGATGGAAGCATTTTGATCGTAGGAGTTGAGGAACCAATCTGAATAGATGGAAACATCTAAAGAGTCTATTCATAAAAGCACAGAGCTCAGGTGTTAGAAATAACATGATAGTTTCACCATATTTCGTTGAGTCCTTTTCACTTCTATTTTTATTTCTTATTTTTTTCATTTTAAACTATGTTTCTCTAAGTGATTAGGTGGGGCACACGATTCAAGTTGTTACCACTGCTAGGGTGAATTAGTGTGATGGAGTTACTATATACAAAAAAAAAAAAAAGTTGAGACCGGACCAATTAGACCAATCGGAATAAATATTAACACTTGGATAGCAATATGCGTGTGTTCTCCCTGTTTCCGTCGCCTAAGCAAGCGTGGAATGCAGGACCCGTGGGAACTATCGTGTAATATGCTGACAAGAAGCATGCGCTTGGATCCAAAAAATCTATTCATGCCGTTAAAAAAAAAATCGAGAAAAAAGGTTATTATTTTATATAGTCAACCACCGGTTCCCTTGTATATGCCAGTTCGTTGATCTAGATTTAGGTTATCGGCCTCTGGTTCCCTTGTATATGCCAGCAGTGTTGATATTAGTCAGACTGGTATCTCGGTCCATTATGATAGGTTCATTTTAGCAGTGGCCTTCAGACAGATATGTGAAACATCGATCATTTGGTCAACATCAACACCATCTATGTTTTTTCTATATCCATCTCTTAATCTTTCGATGTGATTAGTTTGACTCCGAATATGATGTCCATAGTGCAACTATATGTGTAGATCTCTGTCACTTATATATGAATTTTAGTATGCTTGAGTGAAAACTCGTATACATCAATTGGAATTTCGCATCAGGATACTTCCTCTTGTAGTCAATAAGTATGCCAACCAAGGAGATTCTTTAGTGCCTTCCAAGGTTCTGCGTAGATAGCTAGGGTCTGGAGTAATGATTTTGTGGGTATATCTCTGGTAAGACCTCCCGAGACTATAACTCGGCCAGTAGGGACACCTAGGGGTTTAAAGGCTTATTGCATATGCTAAATGCAATCGATGATGCCTGTAAAAGTGAGTTAGGATTTTATTTTGTAGTTTTGATTTGCTCGGGACTAGCAAATAATAAGTTTGGGGGTATTTGATAGACGCATTTATGTGTTTAATATATCTCATTTGTATATAATGTTAGTGCTCATTTTTGTACTTATGATGGTGTTTTATTTATTTGTAGGTGTTTAAACATTTTTGGAAAATTCGGCTCGAAAAGTTGATTTTTGCACCCGGAGGACAACTGTTATTCGGACTCTCGCTTTTGGATAAGGGGTAACCTAATTACTAAGGGGCACCCCAGGTCACCCCCAAGACATCTTCTATTCGCACCCCATTTAAGGATAGGGGGCATATCATCTTCAACATTCAAATTCGTGTTTTGGCGGGAAAACCATTTTCACTCATGACAGATTTTCAATCAGCAAAATGAAGGTGTTCTAGTGCGATTCAATCGCTGAAAATTGGTGAGAAGTTGTGATTTAACATGGAAAAGATGTTGTGAGTGTTCTCTTAGCTCAAATTTGGCTAGAATTGGCTAGCCAATTCACGGGCTCAAAACAGGTAAAACACATGCAGAAGAGTTTCTCTACGACTTCTGGAAGATTTTGTGTGTGTTCTGCTCGTGTTTCATGCATCGAGCAACCTGTTGGAGCATGTGTAATCGAATTGGAGCGTGCTGGACCAGAGAAAACGCGTGAAAAGCTAAAACAGGAAAGAAAATATCCGAAAATATTTTCTTTCACTGCCGAGGATTTGTGGAGTTATGGAGGAGATTCGATGCATGCTTCGGCTTAAAATGGAGTCCTTGGAGGTCAGAGAAAGGGGATCAAGAGTTTGGGGAAGGTTTGGGACGCAGAGGAGCGAAGAAGAAGGATTAACAACAATTCCCACATGTAGTTGCTGCTGCCATTAGAGGACCTTGAAGAACACGAAGAACAGACTGCACAGAGCAGTCTTATTTTCCTCAGCGTCAAAAGCAGCAGCGGAGTATCGTTACTTTACTGCAGTTCCCTGGTATCCTTTCTTTCTGGACGTATTATGTGGGTCACAGAACCACTTTTTTATAACTTTTGACTCTTTTGATCATACTTTGATCTTTGAATTAATATTTTGAGTGTATGATTAATATGAATAGCTAAACCCCAATACTGGGATGATGGAAAAAACCATTCTTTATGCATGAGTAATTTTTATTTAATTCTTTTATGACTATTTGCACTATTATGAATGAAATTATGATTTTTATTGATTATTTGTGATTTTGTCTGATGATGTATGCTTAATCCATGAGATTCTTGATGCATCATGCTTATGATTTACATATAATACTTACAAAATCTATTTTTGGCAAAGTAAGAGTCGATATTTGTTATCAATATAAGCTTTAATTGTCTAGAATTAATAATTGAATCGCATGAGTATAAGAATTGGTGAAATCCTGAGTCCCAGTATCTCTTGATCCTGTGACAAATGTTTGTATATATTTTTATGTTTTTAAATCTTTACAAGTACGAGCAATGAACTCTTATTTACCGCATTAAAAATTACTATAACACCAGCTTCCTCGAGTGTCTTTTGAATCTTTGGTCTTTGTAGACTTTGCTCTTTCCAAAGGAGCGGGTGCAGTGGTTGCCGACCTCTTCGCAGCTTCTTGAAGCTCTGAGGAAGTCTGGAATCGAAGGTTTTCTAGGAAGGCCCTGTAGACCGGGAGCATGCCATTGATGCACAAGTCCACCAGTTGTTGTTCCGTGACGTTTGGGTCATGACAATCCAGGTCTTGGACTCTGAACCTTTTCACATAATCATTGGGATTTTCACTGACCCTTTGAAACATTCTTCCAAGGTCGGAGAGGGTGACTTGTTCTGAAACGAAGAAGTATTTCCTGTAAAATGCGTTAACCATTTCTCCCCAATTGTTGATGGTCTCTGGTGTGATGCTGTTATACCAGATGTATGCCTTGCCTTTCAGAGATTTTGAGAATTCCTTGAGACGGACGACATGATTATGTTCATGTTCTCCCAAGACTTCGAGAAAACGAGAGACATGTTCCCGAGCATTGCCAGTTCCATCAAACAAGGTGAAATTTGGAGAAACGTAGCCTTGGGGAGTGGAATCCTCTGCATAGCGGCAGGATAAGGAGGTTGATGACGATGGTCATGCGATGTCTTGCCTTTTCCATGGTTCTCTAAGAGGTGCTCTAGATCCTCGCGAGTGATGAAATTCGGTGATCCCTTCGCTGATGAGTTGTCTGCAGCAGTTTTGTGGACTTCGTCGTCTTCTACTGTATGGATTGGAATTACTTCAGGACCGTCGTACGGGGATTTCTCCTTCTCCTTTCCCTTCTCTTGAGTCTTCTCTGACATCTTGTCAGTAAGATTTTTAAGATAATTACACAGCTCCTTCTGTGTAGCAGCCATGTCAGTCTGGTTCTTTGCAAGAGTCTCCTGCGCTTTGATAAGATCAGCAATGGTAGGCGATGGACCTCCTTTGACTTCTTCAGGGTGTCGTCCGGACAGTGGATGACCTTCGGCGTGAGGAGGAGTAGTGTCACCACCATCAGTGTTGGAGGTCGGAATTGTCGTTGGGATATTCTGATTGTTGTTGTTGCTAGTGCTAGCACGGTTTGTGTTAGGATTCGTAACTGAACCTGATCTTAGATCAACCATATTATGAAATTGTGAGATTGCAACCGAGAGAATGATCTCCCACTGTGGTCTCCAATCTGTAGATGGGGAAAATGGATTTGCTGGTTTTTAAGGAATTGAGGAGACGACCGTACGGAGGATTCTCCTCGAACCGAGCGCAATGTTAAACCTCACACAGATGTACCGCTGCAAAGGGGGGTGCTTTAGATTCGAGAGATCAATCTGTAGTACTCCGGCCTAAATCAAGACAATGACCGTTCATGAGTAAATTCGGTCACAAGAGAGGAACCAATGATAATAAAAGATTGTGGGTGTGTGAATTATGAACACGATAAGCTCTGAGTGATTGAAATTGCTCAATTGAGAGTAGTTGCTCAATTGATGTGTTCATGATCTCGTGTTGTCATTTTGACGTGAGATTGATGATACTGATGATGATTCAATCATGATTTAGAGGCTTATTTATATTGCTGGAATTGTAGACACCATGATTCCATGAAGTGTGACAGTTGATGGAATCAAGGAGTGGGGAAGTGGAGATCGTGTTTGAAACCAGTTTCTCAACGTGTGGAAACTTTGTCGATTTTCCACCCACTACCTCGTGAATTCCTTCAACTGATTGTACGACTTGCTCACATTCCATCGTGTGTTTGAACACACGTGCCGTAGACCACCAGACTAAAACCCTAAGTGATATCCCCCCAAGTGACACAATTTACATCTCGTGGTTTGTTAGTCAATTGATGACTTCGTGGTTTGATGGGACGATGAGTCCATGTAGTTGTTGAGTTGAACATGATGTTCTGAAATTCATGAATTGAACATGTCATGAGACAGAGGTATAGTTCTTATGATGAAGTGAGCAAGTATTGCTCATTCGATGGATCGTTGAATATTGATTGTTGAACCAATATTCCTTGGTTTGAGAAAATATTTATCATCTGAGAAAGTGTTGCTCATGTGATGAATTGTTGAATATTTGATCGTCTAAGCAAGTGTTGCTCATCTGATGGATTATTGGCAGCGTGACCAGAATATTAATTAAAGTAATGGTTCTTGAACCGAGCATAATTAATAAGATTAATGATCATGAGGTCGTCGTAAAATTATTAAGGTTGGAATATGGAATGATGATCATTGGATTCAAAAACCCTAATTTGATCCATTGATGATCAATTCATGGTTCGTCAGAATTTTAACCATGGCACGAAGGAGGGAGCGACTATATAGGACCGTGGATCAACCATGTAGTGTCCATATGCTCACGTGAGCAAATACAAAGAACTCCTGAAGAGTTGACGATTTGTTGGTGAAAGAATGAACAAATGCTGATTTAATCATTTATTCAAAAATGCTCGTCCGAGCCTTAGGTGAGAAAACCTAATTAATTATGACGAGGCGAGGGACCGACCATGGAGTCATGAAACCGGCCCTGGGTTGTCACGTGACCGTCTGACGATCACTTCGTGAAAATCCAAAGTGTTTGGAAGAGTTTTGGACCTAATACGAGTAATTGCGCAAATTAGGTCAAAACTTTGAAAATTGATAGGACCGGATTCCGTGAGCCGAAGAGCCAATCTTGGTCGGTCAAGATAGTGTGATCATGTCCCCAAGGTGTCCGCGTCTCAGTCCTGAGAATTTTGATAATTTCTGGCATGCAATTGAGCATCCATTCGAGAAAATATGCCAAAATTAGGGTTTCGACGAAATTGAGGTAAACACCATGAGATGATGAAAAAATAATTAAAAAATAAGGAATGAGGAGGCGTGGGACCGTCGTGGTCAAGGCATGGTCGGCCGGTCATGACCACGGTCCCGTGGTGCCTTTTCCTTAATTTTATAATATTTTGATGATTTTATGAAAAATTCATGAATTTTGAGAAATTTGATGAATTTAGGGAGTTTCCATGAAGTGAAGGAGTTTTCATGAGTTCAAGGAAGCAAAAGATATTAAAATAATAAAACAAGGGCGTGTGGGGCCGTGGAAGGCATGACCGTCCGGCTTGGGCCCTGTCCCACAAGTTTCCCTAATTTTATAATGATTTTATGAAAAATTCATGTATTTTGAGAAATTTGATGAATTTAAGGAGTTTCCATGAACTGAAGGAGTTTTAATGAGTTCAGGGAAGCAAAAAATATTAAAATAATAAAAACAAGGGCGTGCGGGACCGTGGAGGCATGACCGGCCAGCTTGGGCTCGGTCCCACATTTTCATAATTTTTTAATATTTTGTTAGGTATTTTTGATGATTTGAGGGAATTTTTCCTAATTTGAGAGAAATACCATGAAATCAAGGAATTTGATGATTCAAGGAAAACTAATAATAAAATAAAGGGGCGTGTGGGACCGGCTAGGGCATGGCTGTCCGGCCAAGGCCCGGTCCCACAAGTTTTCATAATTTATTAATTTTATTATTATTTGATGATTTGTGTAAAAATACCATGAAATCAAGGAGTTTTTTCATGAAATTAGAGAAATAATAATAATAATAATAAAATAATAAGGAACCGTGGGTGTGGGGCCTGTTGGCCAATGGTCACGCCCCACACTCCTTTCCTTAATTTTATATTATTTTTTATGGATTTATGGAAGTACCATGAAACCGAGGAGTTTCCTCGAGACGAAGGAGATTTGATAAAATGAGAGGATTTTCATCAAATCATGGAAAATAATAAAAATGCATTAAAAATATAAAACTGGCGTGGGACTGACCAAGACACGGTCAGTCGGTCGTGTGTCCGTGCTCCCAGCATCCTGATCAATATTTTTAATTATTTATTATTTTCTTCTCTATTTTGCATAGGTTCATCGTTTCGTTGTATTTTTGAAATACTCGATCGTGTTGTGACCGTTAGTGTATCATCGTTAAATACACCTTCATCATTTGAATCGGGGCTTACTTAGAGGTAGCTCAGACGCCCGGTTGTTGATTATTTGTCACTAA
The DNA here is from genome assembly GCF_003573695.1 of Papaver somniferum. Classification (NCBI taxonomy): domain Eukaryota; kingdom Viridiplantae; phylum Streptophyta; class Magnoliopsida; order Ranunculales; family Papaveraceae; genus Papaver; species Papaver somniferum. The sequence goes on along the minus strand of NW_020647415.1, from coordinate 800,360 downwards.
TTGTGGAATTCAATGGAGAATAATTCACAAAACTGAGTAATAAGATGTTTATTATTAATTCATAGGATCAGCTGAGGATTCGACTGCGAATTCAGAATAATAAAATGAGCATTACCATTCCATGGGATCGTAGATTCGACCATAAAATTAGAGTAATTAAGGTTTATATATTACCATTTATGAGACCAGTTGTGGATTCGATCATGAAATCGGAGTAATGAGATAATATAGTTATTGCTATTCTATGAGATCAAGCTGTGGATTCGATCATAGAATCAGAACAATTGTTATTGTCATTCCATGGAACCAGTCGTGGATTCGACCATGGAATATGAGCGATTGTAATTAGGAATAATTAACTTTCTGTCTCTATACTAGCAGAGCAAGATGTCTAGGAGCATTAATCATCCCAATATGAGCTTGCTGGTAAGTCATATACTTTATATAGTCAGGGTAAACTGGTTGTTTGTTCCTGAAAACGTTATCGCTCTATACTAGAAGAGCAAGCTGTCTAGGAGTCGTCTATCTCGTGATGCTATATATATAAAAATAATCACTGAAAGTATTCATATTCATGAGATATGCCGTTGTCCAGTCGTGAGACTACATATCTACATGTACTATGAGAGAAAGTACTCTCTGTTCAGAATTCGATGAGAGACTCGTGTCTCGATACTCACGTCCGATTTCTGAATCATAGTTTCGTATAATTATGAGTTTACGAATTTAGACTTTGTCGAAAATCCACCATCTACAGGGTGAGATATGCTAAGGGAATCAAGTGCATAGTATCCTGTTGAGATCAGAGACGTAAGGAGCGCAACTGTACCTTGGATCAGTGTGAGACTGATTGGGGTTCAACTACAGTCCATACCGAAGTTAGTTTGTAGTAGACTAGTATCTGTAGCGGCTTAATATAGTGTGTGTTCAATATGTACTAGGTCCCGAGGTTATTCTGCATTTGAGGTTTCCTCGTTAATAAAACTTCTGGTGTCTGTGTTATTTCTTTTCCGCATTATATTTTTTTTATATAATTGAAATATCACAAGTTGTGTGTTCAATCGATCAATTGGTAAATCCAACCTTTGGTTGTTGATTGAAATTGATTGAACCTTGAACATTGGTCTTTGGTACCGTTCAAGTTATTTCTCTTGTATTCAATCAGGCTTGCAGATTTCTATTTGTTTGAGTAAGGATTGAATCGGGAAATTGAGATATAACTCTTTGATATACTTATATTAAGATTAAGTATGACTGTATAGTTGATTCTCTTAAAAGAATATTGGAGTTAGTCCATACAGATTGCTAAGAGAAATATTGGGTGAGGTTGTTGTACCCCCACTTTTTCAATAAGGACCTACAACACTATGGGGAACTAAAAACCACTTCGGATCGTTTATCTTACGAATTGTAAGATTGCTGGCATTTGGAGTATCCAGATCGGAAATGAGCAGAGGACCCTTCAAAGCACGACGAGACCTTGAAATCCACCGAAGCCATCAAACTTTTCAAGTTGCTGACACAAATAGTTGTCCACGATGTTCTCGACAGTTTATAAATCTCGTTGAGCTGGAATAAATTCGTTCTTCTCATGCTCAGTAACTTTACCTTTACTTCAGCGAGCACACTCTCGTACGATCCACCAGAAGTTACCATTGGGCTAGAACACGCCTCGCTGAGGATTGAGATAACAGAGCACCTCGTACTGGAATGAATCCAAAGGACAGTACAAGGGAAGACGAACCGTCTCTAATTGTCCCTCAGTTACGATTATCTCGTTTGGGCCACAAGGTAGCTCGGCGAACTTCTTAGTCCGAACACCGGCTTGTCCCTCAGTGCTATAAAAGGAGACTTTGAATCTCTGCATGCGGTACTTAGCCTTCAAATTCTCTAAATAGTCAGCATCAGTCATCTCGGATTCCCTACAGGAACTAGAAGGTCTAACAGTCACCGACCTCTTATCAGCTCTATAAAGTTCGAAAAAGAACAAGAAACAACGACACCCAAAAGGAAAGAAACATCAGAATCATAGACTAAAAATAAAGAGATGATGAAACTACAAATTATAAAAGTTCTGGGACGATGACGAACCAACAAAACAAACCAATAACAGTGACAAAGGCCATTAATGGAAAAAAGAATCTTAAAAAAGGAAAAATAATAACTTTTACCATCTTGGAGGTCGAGATACAGAGTTTCTTCCAGATATAATTAGATTTTTATGAAGATCAAGAAGTTAAGGAGGAACAGGAAAAGACAGAGGAAAAAGGGAACAAAAAAGTTCTGAACTTTGCAAAGGGAATAGAAAAATAAAAGCATGATTCTTTATCCTAAGAAAATTTTATAGGAGATAAAAACCTTTGGACAATCAACCGACGCCTCAAATCCAACAGGTAAAAGCACATTAAAAGCGAGGACGTGGTGAAATTCTCGGGATGTGGCAAAAAAAACGAAACGGTCACACATTTTCTTCCCATCGTACCCTTAGAAAGACGAAAATAAAATGAGCAAATTGTGAGGGAAAAATGGCCAATCTCCACGTGTCAACATATCAGAAGGTGGTCTCATGATAAGATAGTAAAAAGGGTGCACCGAATCATGTTTCAAATGATGATTGCATCTAAACCAAGATAACCGCTACATAGCCGCATGAAGGACACATGTAAGGAGTAGTTAAATCACTCAGACGATCAATTATAAAAAGAGAACAAGGCATTTAATGAGAATCAGAAGAGGTGCAATACAGCTGTGGACGAAAGTACATCGTGTCGGAAGGTCAAACGAAAGATGATCAACATTACGATCCGAAGAAGATGCAACATGGTGCTTCCCGAGAAGGAGCAATGCGATGAATGGAGCGATAAGATATAACTCGAAAGCAAGGATTGGATGATACCTTCCAAATAAGAATAATCCGAGCGATGAAAAGATGTATGATAGGGTCACCAGCTTAGCCGTACCGGATCATGTCTTTACGAGTCTAATTTGTCTATAAATACATGTCCATGTAGAAGGAAATGAAATTGTAATCTTAGATGGTCTTTCTAAAGAGAATTCTAGAGAGAGATTTAATTAGAGAAAAAAAGAGTGAGAAGTCTAAATGATATTTGTAATTCATTTAAGGGTAAGACCTCTAATAATAAAGATATAGTTTCTTCTCAGTGGATGCAGGTATACAAGGCCGAACCACATTATTTAGTTTTGTTCATCTTTACTTTCATGTTCTTTACATCTTGTTTATCTTTGAATCTTAAATTTTAGTAGTTTTATAGTCGTTAGATCTACTTGGGTGTAGTCATCAGAAAAGATGAAATGCATGTGGTTGCAAAATTTCTTCGTATATTTGTGAAATTTGGGCATCATATGGAAGCCACTCCGTGAATATAGAAAATTATATCTCTTTATTTAAGATATTTGTATATCCCTTGCATCTAACAAGTCCTAAGTTTATTTTCGGCTTCACATTCTTCGCCATTAGACTGACTCCCCAGCTATAACTGAATGGACAAAAATTGCTTGTTGATTGCAGAAATATGAATCGTATTTCCATTTAAGATTTTTTGAACCAAACCTAATCCGAACTACCTTTGAAAAATTATGACATTGGAAAGTTAACTTTACAACCAAGTGATTGATTTCCCACCATGTTCGCTAATTTGTATTAGGGTAAAAACTGATTCAGCTGAAAATGGTAAAATAGGATGGGTTGATGAGAAAAGAGTCTAAAACCTAAATAAATGTACTGCACATAAGTACTTTAAATTCCAGAGATCAATATATGCAATTCTGTCCTAAACTAAGAAATGGTCGATCCAGTCTTGCTTCAGTCACAAAAGAAGGTGAATGGTTGATATTAGAGAGGGAAACAGAAAAGATGTTGAGATCAGAATGATGAATTCTGTAAGGCGTGGTTATTTATGACTATGTTTCAAAAGTTGGAATTTTCTTGTAAAGTGTAAGTTGTATGTTCTTTGTATTTTTTAGATACTTGTGTTGATTGTGAATAGACTAAGAATCTATTTATATCAAGTCACATTCGAACACCCTGATCTCATAGGAAGTGGAGGTTGTGGAGTGGATACAGAGTGGATATCGCGTGAATATGATGGAAATCGTTTCCCTATTTTTTTGATAGGACGTACTAGACGGTTATGTACACATTACTCCTCTACCTATCAGTTGTTCGCTCTTCCTGACACTTTCTCGTAAAAGGTGTGTTGCGCACCACACGCTATAGACCGTCAGACCAATACCTTGATAAATATCCGGAATTTGTGACATTGTTGTCGTCTCGAGCGAAAAAATATAAAAGAGAATTTTGAGAAAGTACCCCTCTTTTAGGAACCTAAAAAAAATGCCCCCGTAATTTGAAATTTGTTAAAGTAACCCCACGTTAGTTTCTCCATCTAGTGTTAGTTAAGAGTAATTTACTTTACATATTTGCCCTTTACTTATTGCCACATTGATTTTCTACATCATTTTTCAGGTTCATCTTGTTTGGTTCAGGATCGTTACACTGCTTTCAGGTTCGTTATATCATTTCCCAAAAAAGGTTCACCATTTCAAATTTTTTGGGGTTTTTGGTTGGTAGAAAATCGACCTTCTACAACATTCTTAAGGTTCTTCGATCCCGTTTTTGAATCGTTACATCATTTTCAGGATTGTTGGATCATTTACCTTCCCCACCAAGGAGATGTAATTCAAGGGTAAATAGGATTTTATAAAAGTATTTGACTTGCATTACTTTCCTGACCTGCATGACTAGGCTGACCTATATGTGTAGGTTGACCTGTATGACTAGGCTAGCAAGTTGCGTCATGTGGAACGTGGTTATCCAACACCCCTCCTTGACATCTTGACATGCTAAAACTGGTCATGAGAAGTGGAGAAGAGGATACATGATCATTCAATAACTAAGTATGTGTTGTTGATCGTGTATGTGAGACCTGTATGTTTCGACCAATCATGGACGAGGTATGCTGCCGGTAGTTAGTAGTAAGTCAGATCTCATATGATTTTCCAGGAGAAGTACTCAATAAACCAGCACTTGGTGCTCTTGATTACATACGCCATTAAGGTATTTAATTGAATCCTCTTATTTAAACAATGTTATTAAATAAGTCATCTAAAGTTAACCGATACATGTAAAGTATCGTTCATGGACCATGCATGTATTACAAAAGGCTTGGATCAGTCGCAGGTCCTTTACTAATTAAAAAATATTTGTCACATGCGACGCACATAGAAAGCCGCATGTGCAGTTGACATGCTTCAAGAAGCTCTCTTTAACCGGTCACTGGAAGTTGTACAAGTAAGCTATGGATGACTTGGTTGTCCCACTGAGAAGAGAGGCAGTATGTAGCATTCATGCTACCTGATTAGTCGATCAAAATTGAAGCTAGACGAGTAGCCAAGTCGAGCGGTTGGGATCGATCCGCGTCTGACTTGGACTGTTAGAGCATTGCTCGGTTGAACCCGCCAAGCGTTGGTATGTCAAGTTTCATTGCCATATTTTAGTGAATCAAAAATCATTTAAAGATTCACTTGATTTTTTATTAGAGCCAGCTTCGTATGGGTTAGCTAGAAAGTAACTAGTATACGAGACTTACAAGTATTACGTGAAGACTTGAAGAATGTGAAGAAGTAAAGAGATACAACGACGACATCATTCTTCCTCTTGAGGTTAATAATATTTGACTTGAACTGTTTCATTCCTAACGTATCTTTCAAGTCGTGCATATTGAAAACATAACTGCGAAGCTGTGAATGATTATACTCTAGTTAGACATAGTATTAAGGAATTACAATACGAAGTATAACGTCTATCTTTTGAACTTTGTATATAAGACATCGACATAATTGTATGAATATTGTGATTATGTGTGGGTATGGGTGAAGATTTCGTCCTAGGAAACAATGTTTTACATTCGTTTAAAGGAAGTACAATTTATAAACTTGTTTTATGAATCGAAAGGGAAATCGCTAGGATTATTGGTATTGTTATTCATTGCAAATCTTTGGACTAACAATATGTTTGTTTAGTATAACCGTTCATAACTTGTTTATGTATCTTGGTAAAACTATCCCAAGGCCTGACTTTTGTATTGGTATGACTTTTATTAGTGGAACCGATCTTAAGTAATCACCTGAGATGGTATGATCGATATGCTGTAATTGGTATGACCAACTCTAGACATTGGGGAACCGATCCTTAGATATTAGTAACCGATCCTAGTACCTAGTCAACCAATTTTTGGAAAGCTAGTGTGACTAATCCTAGTACCCACATGGAGGTAGAACCGAAACTTGTTTTCGTAGAACCGTGAAATCCATTAATGGTGTTTTGATAGGATAATCAATCACATAATTTTTGGAAGTCAAATGCACCAATTCTAAACTTGTTTGAAGTGTGGCAAATCGGTTCCAAGATTGTAAATATGAAAAAGGATTTACAAAGTAAAGATGTCGACATACTTTGGACATGTGCAGTAACTCTTATCCTTTATTGTTCAAAGATATTCCTTAATAGCTAAAGTAGAATCCTGGATCGAAATAAATTGAGAATCTTTTAATTGAGGTTTTTAGTTTTATATGCTTTGAATTTCCAGCAATTAAAATGCATATCTTTAGGAAATAAAATTGTTAATGTGCAGTTACTAATGGGAGATTTTCTACTGAAATTTCGATCAATATTTGGACAAAGCATTTCCAGGAATTATGGAAACCGAATTTGGAAATATATTGCATATCTTAAGAATATTTTCGTTTTTGGAAATTTCTTGGTGTCCAAACTTACTTGGTCTATAAATATTGAAGTTTGCATTTCGACCAAATTAATCCTCAGAGCCAGTAAAACTACCTAGTTGTCTTGTTACTGGTGGAGCCGTATATTCGGAGAGGAAAGTACCCTAATTAGGCGAAATCTCTTACCGCTCGTTTTAAAGACTTCTTTGGGATTGGGAAGCGCTACGAGTACCGTTGGTGAGAAACTAGATCATTTTAGTTTATTATTAGTTTTCGATTGATTTGATTGAGTAACGATTGTTGAACTTTGATTGCACCTAGTTTGTTTATGCTTGAAAATCTTCTCTTCTGATATAAAATTCACTCAAACTAGATCGAAGTTTCGATGAGGATCTTTAGACTGTTTGTAGATCTAAAGATTTCGTGTGATAATCCATTGTTAACAGACTCCGTTCTGTGTGTGATTGATCACGAGAGATTCAAGTTGATTGTGTGCAGGTGTTTATTGAAGATCTAAGAAGATTGGAAGACAAAAAAGATTTCTGATTTGGGTTCATAATCTTTGGTGTGCACAAAACTTGATCGGCTGGGGTCCAACTATAATCGGTTTATCTTTGTGATAACCTTGATTTATTAATTGAGTAGATCGACGTCAATACATTTCTTTGTGATTCGAAGTATTGATTGCATAGTCTAAACAATTACTTTGGTAATTGTTGATAGATAGATCTAAGAACCTGACAAAAGAGTTTATTGGGATAAACGGAAAATACTTTTGTCAAACTCATATCACGTTGTTTGAAAAGAGTTGTTATCGAACAGATTTGTTGTTCCTTTACTGTTTGGAATACGAACCAAAGAAATTGTTCCAAGTGCGTGACTTATTGCAATTTGGATACAAATGGAACTAGGTGAACTATAAGTTTAGTTGCTTGGTCTTAACTATACAAGTTGGTTTAGATTTTGTATAGCGGCTTAGTCATGAGAGTATTCAATTCTGGACAAGGTCCCGTGGTTTTTCTGCATTTGCGGTTTCCTCGTTAACAAAATCTTGCTGTGTTTTTTACTTTTCTATTTCCGCAATTATAATTGTTTTTATCATAATTAGAAGTAAAATACACAAACGTCAGTTCATATTTACTTGATAGCAATCCTATTGTGTTTGGTTAAGTTCGAACCTATTATCAAGTAAACATACATCGTTGTTGTATTGTCTCGATCTTGTATCCATAGTCAATCACTCAAGTTATATTGTTGTCGTATTGTCTCCATCTCGTATCCATAGACGGTCACACGAAGTGTGAACCGATTAGTTATATTATCTCGACTCAAATCCATAGACAATTACTTTCTGAGAAAGGACTTATAGATGGAAAAGTTTTAGATTGAGGTATATTTGAGTACCCTCGTCTTTTCATGAACGGTAAGATTTAACGTAATAAGGTTTTTAGATATCTCGACTAGCCCTCTACGGATGACCACTAAGAGAGAAGCACGTAAACTATGAGCGATCTAATTGGTCGGGAAAGTAGATGGGCGATAGGTAGGGGTCATACTGCCTGATTGGTCGAGCAGGGTAGGAGTTGGGCTAGCTAGATTGACCGGCCAAGTTGGGTAGTCGTGATCATTTCCGCGATTGACCTCGGCAGTCAGGATCTAATTTTAAATAAAATTATGCATCTCGGCTAGCCTACTTTCGCCGGCTACTGAGAGTGGAGAAGGTTGGCTAAGCTAGTAGGATAGGCCGACCAAGTTAAATAGTTGTGCTCCGGTATTGACCTGGGAGGTAAGGATTAAATTTTAAATAGAATTAGAAAGCTCGACTTTCCTATTTGTCCTGCTACTGGGGGCGGAGCAGGTAGGTTAGAAGCGATCTTATTATTCTGGAAAGTAGATGGGTGATAAGTAGTGACCATGACACCTGATTGGTCCAGCATGGTAGGCGTAGAGCCACTCAAATTAGCCGGTCAAGTGGCGCGGCCAACATCCTTCCGTGACTGACATAGCCTGCCACAATTTTATCTCTAATCCAATTTGCACCAATTTCAACCTTGATTAGGGTTTTGTGTCCACTGACTACAAGATTGATTAACTCCTAGCTTGGCTAGGTTTAGTCTCGATCAATAGGAATTGAGATATCATGCCCTAGCTGAGAAGGAACATAAATGTCAGGTAAGATTTAGGAGTTCAGTTAGGGAACATAGTAGTAAAATATTTTGACAATCAAGTAATGTGGAAAAATCCCAAAATGATCGTTGTGCCCTTTTAGGTTTAATTTTGGTAAAATGACTATTTTTCCTCTGATCCAAAACTTGATGAGTATGACTTTTCACTTCGTATTATAAAATGATCATTTTCAGTGATTTGTAAATTCACCCAAAATGATTTTCTTTTCTTTTCTAAGTACGGCACAGCTAGGCTCATCCCTTGGGCAGACCTAGCAACCTGGACGAGCCTCAATACTAATCCAACCGCCAAAAGACTCAATTTCAACTCTACCTATAAAAAATTTGGTAAAATTAATTGGGATCCAACCTTCCCTAGTAGAAATCGATTCCCCTCACTATGGAGAAAAAGGGGGCCTTAACCACTGTGCTAGACAGTTGTTGGCTTTTGAACGTGTAGCTTGGCTAGATTACTTTCTGCATTGCTGAGTGATCGGTTCTTTTTTAATTGTGGATTGTGGTTTTCAATTTGAAATCGTTCTTGGTAATGTTTGCATCAGATAACAATCCTCGGAGCAACATTTGGTGTTAATGGATAAATACATGTTAACCAAAGAAACCAGAAAAAAAATCTTTAGGACCCATTGTTGTATTCTTGTAAAGATTCGGGTTTATAAAGAAACTTGTTAACATGTTAGTGCATGTGCAATGAGTAAAGATAGTTGTTCATGAAAATGAAGGTATGATGCCAACTTGTTAACAACTATATTTATTCTTTTGATGATGATATTTATCTTCATTTATGTTTGAGCAAAAAAAAACTTAATGCTGGACTACTTAATCTATTTAATTTTTCATAATCGTATAAACGCAATAAAAATATTTAATGCATCTTTTTAATCTTTCATAATCTTTCACATCTGCAATATGTCTTTTTTTTTTCGAAATAGCAAAATTCATTCCAAGAGTGCTGAGAAAGCACAAGAAAACTACAAAGTATAAGAGTTAACAATAGTTGAGCGACGGGATTACATGTTATCTTAAATTTTTTCCCATCTACACATGAACTCATCAAAAGTAAAGATTCTAAGCTCTTTATAAATGGAACCCCAGTTGTATAGAGTTGCTTTAATGTTAATGAGCAACTTCACATCTGCAATATGTCGATCCTAATTATTTCTGCCGAAAATAATTATTTATCTAACTCACTCAGAAGTATAAAGTTTTAGGCACACACGATTAACTTAAACCACAGACCTTAGAGTATTCATTGCAAAGACATGCCCTATTCTTCTTTCCACCAAGACGCGTAAAATTTTTGTAGATTTTGTTCCAGATTTTCTTGATTTCAAGGGAAACTCAAGACCGGAGCTTGTCTCCGTTTCAGTTTGTGTGTTTTATTGTTCTATTGTCTCAGTGTACGCAGTCCGCCTTCATAGCTTCATATGTGATAGAGTTGTATTGTGGCATATAGTATATGATGCAATCCGCGATATACCAATCAAAAGAGTCCAATTTAGAAAACAAAAAAAGAGACCCTTGGACTACATTATCAGAAGAAGAAACTACAGCTTGAATTGAATTTAAATTGGTAAATGTATGGGTCTTTTCAACCATTTAAGAGTAAGATTTTGAGTTGCTGTATGCATCATTAAGTGTTAGATTCGGTTGTTAGATGCTTAATAAATCAATTTGGTGAACTTATCACATCAACTTTATGCAAAGGACCACTCTCTGTGATGCCTTAGATCTCTAGGGCAGGGAACTTCAATTAATGGTTTTAATTTGTTCTGTATGATTATGAAATTCATTAGTGCATCTATATCTCTCTATAAATAGTTGAGATAGTATTAGGAATAGAGCACAAATCAAAGACAAGAAAACTTATTGTAAACACAATGCAGACCACCAAAGCTGTTCAATATTTTCAACTTGTGCCATTTGTTCTTCTCACCTTGTTCGCCACTCTCCCAAACCCAACTCTATCTGCTGAGCCATTCGAGTTTCTTCAAGATCTCAAAGGAGTTCACATTGGTCAGACCGCACCAGGTTTGCATAATGTTAAGAAATATCTTAAAAGATTTGGATACTTGAATGATGTGAATCCTAGTGCTGAACATGCATACGATGACGTGTTTGATGACGTCTTAGAGTATGAAATCAAAACTTATCAACTCAATTATGGTATAAATGCCACCGGGAGTTTGGACGCCGAAACAGTGAGACAAATGATGATGCCTCGATGTGGTAGAGAAGACGTTGTCCACGCTGAACCCGGAAAGAGGAAGAATGACCAAGATGTACTTGCAGCTAGCGCCCCAGAAAAATGGTCAAGCTCTCACCTCACTTATCGATTTAGCTCAAATAGTACAATCTTAGACAAAGTTGACACCGAAACCCTTAAATATGCTATTTCACAAGCTTTTGCGAAATGGGAAGCTGTGAGTAACTTCAAGTTCACTGAGGAGACCAATGAAGATATAGGTGCTGACATGGTTATTGGGTTCCACAAAGGTGATCTTGGTGATGGATCTAAATTTGATGGTCAAATGGGAGTAGTCGCACATGCATTTCCACCAAATGATGGAAGGTTTTACTTCGACGCAGGGGATAAATGGAGTACCCATCCAGAATCAGACACAATGGACTTAGAATCTGTTGCTGCACATGAAATTGGACATTTATTAGGACTAGAACATATTTTCGAACAAAACGCAATCATGTACCCGGTATTCCAACCTGGAAGCACTAAGAGGCAAGTGCAGGTCAATGACGTTAAAGCCTTAAGAGCTATATATGGTTCCTGATCGATCAAATAATCAGGTTAGTAGCTATTGAGGGAATCATAATATATAAGTACGTTATAATACGGATCAAATCCAATTTATCTACGACGGAAATTGGTTTGTGATCCTATGCAGGAACTAGTAAATGCTACGAATAAAACTGGAAATTAGAGAAGTATGACTCGTGAGTGATGTATGTACCTATGAAACAACCGAGTCTTACAGGACTCATTTGTCGTGCAATTAGGTTGAATTTTGTTGTTTGTTTTTTGGCTGTTGAGTTCACTTCTTAATAAATTCTTCCATGTTCTCTTTATCATAAATAAATAAATTTCATCAAGCAAAAATTTGAGCACTACAGTTTCTTCAAGCAAAACAAGAATTATTAGGTTCATATATATACGTATAGCAAATGAAGGAAAATGTCTGTATTATATTTACATCATAAATCGCTTTAAAATTTCTTTCATGACTTTTGATGAGCAGGACCAGATTAATGAACAAGGAATCTTACATGGTTATCGCATCACCATTAATCATACAAACAGTGAACGTGTCTTCACACACTACACAATGTGTGAGCAATGTTAGAAACACTAGGGAATGGGAACATACTGTAGGGTTTATTAGGGAGACAGGTACAAAGGTAAAATGGAACTGAGTGAACAATGCTAGATTTTTATAGAAACCAATAGGTGGGAATGTGAGAGATTTAGAAACAGGGCCGTAGCACAAACTATTCGGGGCCCTGAGGCAGAAAAGAAAAACTGGAAGACCCACTTTTTATGGGACGGAAGTAGTATCGAATACACAAGGTTAGCATAAAAATGACCTTTATAGGACGAACCAATTTGTAAGTACCATAGAAAACAGTTTTGCTATTACTAGTTCTTATTAGTTTATTTCAAATCACTAAATTTTTAACAGACGGGATTTCGAAGTCACACTTAGCAATAGACTTATGTAGTCCTCTTTTCTATCTTAACAGGGAAGTCACCTTTCATTTTTGAAGCCAGATAAGAAACATAAACTGGTGCATAATTATTCTTGTTTGCAGTTGGAACCACATGAAATCGGCGTAGAACTTCTACGGCTACCATCTTCATTTGTAAGAATGCCATTTCTTTACCCAAGCAGATCCTTGGACCTGCTTGAAATATCGGATACGTATAAGGATCCTTGCCCATGAAGCTTAATTTTCCTGTAACATTTTCTTTTTCTAACCATCTCTCTGGCTTAAACTCATTGCAATCTGAACCCCACATATGTTCCATCCTACCCATTGCATAAATAGAAAATGACACTCTCATTCCATTCTTTATAACTGTTCCATCCGGTAAAATGTCATCACTTGCTGCTTCTTTACTGTCGAGCGGGACTGGTGGGTACAATCTCATGCTCTCACAAAGTGAAGCATGGATGTAAACCATGTCCTTGACATCGTCATAACTAGGTTCTTCAGATGTTTGGTTTATCTCCTTCAGTATTTCATACTCTACTCGTGGATTGCAAGAAACCAACCAGAAAAACCATGCCAAGGCCGCTGAAATAGTATCTTGACCTGCTAAAATGAAACTTATGACAATATCAATCACGAAATCTTCATCTAAATCATCGTCTTTAACAAACCTTGATAGGAGATCACTAGTCTCTAGAGAAGATTTCTCCTTCAGTTCGTGTTTCTTCTGCCTTACAATATTTCTTGCAGATTCCCTGATTGTTGCGGTAGCTTGTTTTAGTCTCTTTTCGGATCCTATGTCGAGAAATCGCTTAAGTGTCCAAACTAAATGGATAATATGACCGATACGTTCACTCATTATCCTAGTAGCATCTTCGAATGCAACCGAAAATTCTTTTTTTTCCAGTGATATTGAAAGGTAGCTGGGATCATAGCCGAACGAGATCTTGCAAATATTATCTAAAGCAAACCTTTGGAGGAGATCTAGCTCAGAATTCTTTTCAGCTGTCATCGAGAGAATGGGAATCAATCGGCGGAATATCTCGATCTTAACAATTTCTTCGATGAACTTACGAAGAGACGTGGTGTTGAATTCATGACTTGATATTTTTCTTTGAAACTTCCAGCTATCACCATCTGCATTGAAAATCCCATTGCCTAGAAAATCACTAAGGATGTTTCTCATGACTCCACCTTTTGGGTAGTTAGAGAAGTGACACTTGAGAATGTGTTTAACATTTTCAGGATAAGCAGTGGTTACAATAGAAGCGCCGAGGTTTCGAATCACATAGGTGTTGGTCGGGCAAAAATTAAGAACCTCCGCTACCCATTGATTATACCGTTCACTATTTGCAAGAAGGGCGAAAGAAGAACCGATTAATGGGTATGATTTTGGCAATCTAGAAATCGAAGATGATGAAGACTTCTTACAGAAGAACAAGAGGAAGGTGAAGAAAGGGAGGAAGATGTAAGGAAACCATGAGAGTAAAGATCCATGGTCTACCATGACACAAAAATAAGTATTAACTTCAATATATGAGTAGACAAGGGAGGTGTAGGATTCTGTTTTTTATGATTCCTTCCAAACTGACAAAATTGTGTGGTAATGGTGGTTGGTGGCGGATTTATCTATGGAGGAGAGAAAAAGAAAGTATGGTTTCGGTTAGGTAATTCTGCTTCTTTTTGTGATTCCTTCATATCCGACTTTCTGCATGGGAAACTCCAAACAATTGCTGTATTGAATGTAGGTTTGGATAGCATTGACGGACTTCTTAGAACAACATCCCTAGCATACATGCCTAGTATTCAGCATGACCTAAAAACAAGCCCTACATCTGCCATGCATTCCTGGAACTCTAAATTACGGATTGTGGGCAACAAGTTACTTGAAAAGCGATGTAGCATGACATATGTGTATGGTGAGCCATGTAGCCTAAAATATGTCGCATTGCCAGAAAAATGTTTTGCTGACCGAGGAAAATTAGTGACACACATTACTGGCATTTGTGTACTCATGAGTACTGAGTTTGTAACTTTGTAAGATTTCTTCAGTGACAAAATGGTGTGGTAGGTGGTTGGTTGGGGGAGGATTTATTTATGGATTACGGATAGGAGATACAAAGAAAGTACGGTGATTCTACTTTTTTTTTTCACTTTTTCCTGGGTCCTTCGTGTCCGACTGTTTGCAAGGGAAACTGTTAAAATCTGCGGGCATCCGACTAAAAATCAATTTGGAGTGATTATGCGGAATCTAAGTTAATTATGCGAAATCTAGCAATGTGGGATTGTTGTCCTTTCACACGCCCCTCACTATAAAGCCAGTCATTCGGCCTAATATATGGACCTACATATAAGTGATCAGTAAATTGGTAACATGTGTACAGCTGAGTAAATCGGTACACCTCGACAAGTAATTCGGCCTACACCTCGGATGTACAAGTGACAAAATCGATACATTTCGGCCAGTAACTCGATCGGCCTGCATCCTGCGTACACCATGTCTGGGTCTGGGGTTTGGCTCTACCATCTTAAAGTTTACGGGCATCCAATCCAAAACCAATTGAAAACGAATGGAGCGACCCTTCCATATTATATTTAAGTTAATTAAGGGGATATTAGCAGTGTTGGACTATTTTCCTTCCACACACCCTCTCACGTTTAAGGCCATTAACTCGGACTAACACGTGGACCTACGTACGTAATGACCAAAGTCGGGTCATGGGTGCACAAGTGACAAATTTGGTCATGGTAGCCAAAATCGGGCTTACACTCCGCGTACGAGCCTAGATCTGCTACCATGTTAAAGTCTGTGGGCATCCAGCTCAAAACCAATTGGAAATGAGTGGACCGACCCTTCCATATTATATTTAAGTTAATTAAGGGATATTAGCAATGTTAGACTATTGTCCATCCACAATTATTTAAAATATTGGCAATGAGTGGAAGGAAAATAGTCCCACATTGCTAATATCCCTTTAATTAATATGGAAGGACCTCTTCACTCATTGTCAATTGGTTTTGAGTTGGATGCCCGCAGATTCTAGCATGATATTAGAGTCAAATCCCAGATTGTGGAAGGCCAAGTTAATGACCTTACATGTGAGGGGATTGTGGAATGACAATTGTCTCACATTGTTAATATCTCCTTAATTAACTTAAATATAATATGAAAGGACCACTCTATTCATTGCCAATTGATTTTGAGTTGGATGTCTGTAGACTTTAACAGAAATCCCTAGATAGTTGATGGTATTTTTTCAAGAAAGTTAAAGCAATTTCAAGAGGAGGAAAAAAAGTTCATTTTATAATAAGACCTGTTTAAAACTCGATCGTGAAACAAGATGCACCAGGATGATCTCACCTTGAACAAAAAGCCAAAATCTCAATTAACGGGACTCCAATGTGGTCTATATGCATTATGACCAAAAATTCATGACCTAAAAACAAGCCGTGCATATTCCATGCAGACCTATGTTGAGCCATGCAGCCGAAAAAATTTATATAACTCGTCGCCAGAAAATGTCAAGTTGACCTAGGAAAACTATGACGCATTTGTTGAGTATTTTCATAAATGTTTATCGCTATCCGGGGGTTCGGAAGGGCATTTTGTAAAGACCCTCAAGCTCGTCAACGCTATTAGACCCGTCAAGAGACGATTTAGCCGCTAATGACTCGATTAGTTTAACATGAATATTAACTTATAGAAATTAATCTAACAATAATATAGACACAAATTTAGTACTATGCGAAATGGACTACAAGAACGCGCAAATCAAATACCGAAAGAAGGCTATATGATGCTCGGAAAATGGAGTCGGAAATTAATCAACTTCTCTTGATCTTGACTACGAAGTCAACCTGAGTTGACCGTACCTGTGAATTAATCGGACATTTAGATAAGTAAAAGGTCAGTCCGTAGTAATTTCTAGCAGCTCCTAAAAGAGGGAAACTTATCTCTATGGTCTATACAAGTTTATCTTGTATTAAAAGAGGAGGAGGGGTTGTGATGTGGTTTATGAAGCAGTGAGTCATGCGAACTCAGGTGGAGGTGGTATCGTTATAAGTTGGTTTGAAGAAGGAAATAGAGAAGGAGAGTTTTGAGAGCAAGGAAGAGAAATAAGTTGTGATACAAAGAGTTAGATATGATTCTTATGAGAGTTAGTATGAATAATTGATGGAGGTGATTTATGAGATGTTATTAGAAAGAGTGTAACATATTTGAGAATGCTCAGAAGTTTAGTAACCAATTAAGGAAGGATGTTGATTGTCTAGAGAAGGAAATGATGAGATTAATGAAATTAATGGTGATATAGTTATATTTTTTGGGTGATGTTTATGAAGGAGTTATTCATGAGGATGTTAAACAAACTCATTGATCAAGGTAAACCCTTTATGTGATTCTTGTATGATTATAACGATTGGGTAGTGTTTTCATGCTGATAATAACCAAAATGAATCATGTTCTTAATATTTCAAAATCTATGATTTTATGTAGTGGTATTTTGCTTGCTGGCCAATATCTAGAGACTTTTCTAGGTACCTTAGAGTAATAACTGGACATAGCTTTATAAACATGATTCGTAGTATGCCGGATGTAGTTTCCTCATCAGAATAAATCACAACATCATCATTAGTCAGAATCATGGGATGTGTCTCTTTATCTATAAGAATTTTACCAAGAGCTTCTAGTTTGACAGCCAGATCTATTTTCTCTTTGGCTAGACAGTTCAGTTGAATGTGTTTTTCTCTGATCTCCTGTTTAAGAAAATTTGACTATGTTTTTAAAATGAGCATTTTAGAAGACAAAGACTGTATAGGCTTTAGGAGTCTTACCAACTCTTTTTCAGATTCTTCTCTTTCATCAGAGATAGACATAGATGCTTTCGTAACTCTAGGATCATGAGTTAACGAAGTGGTAACATCTTCAACATTTGAGTATTCATACTCTTGCATAACGTTAACTGAATCAGGCATTAGATTCGATTCTTATAGGTTGGATCGCACCAAACACAGATTCTTAAATCTTTTCGTGTTTGCCTGCTCTGATACCATTTGAAAAGGCGAGGGTACCCAAATATACCTCAAGCTAAAACTTTTCCTACTTATAAGTCCTTTCTCCGAAAGTGATTGTCTATGGACTAAGTCGAGATAATACAACTAATCGTTTCACACTTCGTGTGATCGTCTATGGATACGAGATCGAGACAATACAACAACGAAGTATGTTTACTTGATACAAAGGTTCGGACTTAACCAAACACAATACGATTGCTTATCAAGTAAATAGGAATTAACGTTTGTGTGATTTACTTTAATTATAATATAGCAATTATAATGCGGAAAATAAAATTAAATGACACAGCAAGATTTTGTTAACGAGGAAACCGCAAATGCAGAAAAACCCCGTGACCTTTTCTAGAATTGAATACTCTCAGGATTAAGCCGCTACACAAAATTACACCTAACTTTGTATAGTTGAGACCAAGTAACTAACCCTATAGTTCACTTAGTTCCGTCTATATTCCCACGCCTCCGACTTATGAATAAGTCACGTACTTGGAACGATTCCTTTGGTTCGTATTCCAAACAGTAAAGGAACAAAAAATCTGTTTGCTATAAACTCTATTCAAACAAGTGATATGAGTTGGACAAAGGCTCTTCCGTTTATCTTAACATAAAATGAAATTAATAACCTTAATTAAAAGATTCTTAACTTACTTATGTTTCGATCATGTGATTCTCTTCCCTTAGCCGTTAAGGAATATTTTTGAACAATTATAGAAATAAACATTCATAGCACGTGTTCAAAGTTTGTCGACATCTTAACTTTGTAAGTTCTTTTTCACACTTACAACCTTGAAACCGATTTTCCACACTTCCAAACAAGTTTAGAATTGGTTCATCTGACTTTCAAGAACTATGTGGTTGATCAAACCAACATTCAATCATAATCATGGGTTTACAGTTCTACCAAAACAAGTTTCGGTTCTACCTCCATGTGAGTACTGTGCATAGTCACACTAGCTTCCCAAAAGTTCGGTTGAATAGGTACTAGGATCGGTTCCTTACATATATATGGTATCTAACTTATATGTGTTGCACATGTCCATAGGATCGGTTCCCCTTTCTGCTATAAACCTTGTTGCACCCCATACAAGGATCGGTTCCCTTTGATGTACTGCACCACTTACTAGTATCGGTTCCCTTTCCCTTACTAGTATCAGTTCCCTTTCCCTTACAAGGTCAGACGTACAACATCCGATCATACCACAGGTGATTACTTAAGATCGGTTTTACTAATAAAAGTTATACCAATACATAAGTCATGCCTTTGTCAACAGTTTTACCAAGAACACAACAAATTGTGAGCGGTTATACTCTATCACACATATTGGTTGTTCATAAGATAAGCAATGAATAACAAAACCAATAACACCTGGCACTTTCCTTTTCGGTTCACAAACAAGTTTATGAACTTACTTCCTTAGAACACATTTAAACATTGTTCCTTAGGGTGAAATCGTCACCTCATACCCATACATAATCACAATAGCATTCAAATAATTATGGCGATATCTTATTTACAAAGTTTAATGGTTAAGCAATAAACCTCGTATTGTATTCCTTAATACTATGTCTATATAGATTTCAAATATGCTTCGCAGTTATATTTTCAATATGCACGACTTGAAAGATACGTTGGGGAATGAAACAGTTCAAGTCAAATATCACTAACCTCAAGTGTAAGGATGATTGTTGTCGTTGTATCTCCTTGCCTCTTCACATCTTCAAGTTTTCGCAATAATGTCTCATATCCTAATACTTTCAAGCTAACCTATACGAAGTTTAACTCTAGTACATAATCAAGCGACTCTTAACATGAGTTTTGATTCACTAAAATATGACAACCAAACTTGACATACCAACGCTTGGTGGGTTCAACTGATCCATGCTCTAACAATCTCCTCCTTTGTCAATTTTAGTGACAAAACTCTTACATCATATGGATAAACAAATTACAATAATTCATTACAATCCATTTGGTTCCCGATTCAACAGCACAACGAAACTGCTTACATTCAATCCTTCAAAATGTCGTTGTTGACATTATAATAACAAAGCTATTACTCCCCCTAAGAAAGATAATTAGATATTCAATACGCACGTCTTTGTTATACCAATCATATGACATGTGACTCCCTCTTAGTCTGTGCTTTCACTCTTTCATTAGATAAAACATTCAAGTACCAATGTTCTTTTCCCTAGCGATGCCAATCAATATAAAATATCAATGCCAGCATCACATGTTTACTCCATATATTTCTCCCCCTTTTTGTCACAAAAATGACAAATAAACGAAAAAATAAAGGAAAACACGAAAAGAATCTTACAAATCTCAGAATAGACTTGCAAACCTGTAGAGTTAGGCACGAGGGTTCCACACATCATGTTCTGATAACAAATATCAAAAACGAAACTACAAGTAGTCTTATTTTGATATGTTACCAAGGAAACAATTGTCCGACACAATTTTTCCGATTTATTTTAGCAAACCAAAAACAACTAAGCATATTAGTTCCTTTGCTAAAAAGATTTTTCAAAAACTACCGCTTAATTCGATAAGACCAAAATAAAGATAAACTCCATTTTTCTCATAAGTTTCTAATTATCCATAAACTTAGACCTTTCAATTTTAAACAAGACAAGTACTAGGTTAGTTAACTAACATTTCTTGTTTAGGAATTCGATTAGACTTGAATAACCGAAACATCACTTCGATAAGTCTAACTAAGATTAGAATTAACTTAGTTTCTTATCCGAAATCGAATTGGACTAAGCAACTCATCCCATATACATATTATTTCGTTAAGCCATAAATAATTCATACAAACCAAAATAAATTCAACTTGCATAATTATTCACCTCAACCGAGAAAAATTGAAACAACATAGACATTATAAGCACCGGAATTGCACCGTAATTTTGTAAACCTAAACGATTGATACCATACAAAATCAAGATAATAATAGTTTTTCTTAACCGAAACGAATTGAATCACACACAGACATCAATTGTACCGAAATTTTATAGCCTAAACAATTGATACCACACAATAAAGCAAGATAACAATAGTTTTTCTTAACCGGAACCAATCGAATCACACTTCCACACACACATCATGGAATAAACATCAATTGAACCGAAATTTTGTTAAGAAAAAGCAACAAATATATATAATATAAACTCAGGCTTTTCTTAAACAGGAAAACAATTAACTAACAAGATTGTTACCTCAAATTTCGCATCCACTTCTCCAATATGATTGCATCTTCGTCCAGGGAGAATTGATATCGAAATATCACTACGTTGTCATCCTTATGCGTGAACAAAAGAATAACAACACACCTCAACCTTTACACGAGAAAGGTTGAAAACTGGTTTTAACTATTGCAAGCAAAAGTTGAAAACCGTCGAAACACATATGCTTTTATGCTAAACCAAAACCGATTCAACATATTGTGACTTTTTCACATATTGTTTCTATTAAAACCCCTAATAATCCTTTGATAAAGCCTACCTACTAGGGCTAGAACTTAATCCCGCAAAATCATAAAGTCACCCAAACCATGAGGGTTCACAAAATATGAGATCGAATATTATGGTAGTAAAACCGAAATCAAACATCCCATAAACATACATAGCAATAAGGTAAGAGAAATTAAGCACATGCTATGTAAACCGAAAACTATCACAAGAAAAATTACTAATCAAATAATTTTATTCATAATAGTTTTATTCATAATAGACCAATATAATCAATGAAAGAAATCAAAATTAATGTCTATTAAACGACATTAAGTAATACAACAAATAACTTAATCTCTAGTGGTGCTCTTGTTGTTCACCGAGGTCTCTTCAGTGGTGAAACTCTTAAAGCATGTCTCAATAGACTTGTCTGCAACCACTTCTTGTTTTTCAAGATCTTCAATTAGAGCGTTGAGCTCAGCAAGAATTTCTCTTGTTCCTTCATACTTCTCTTTTACCCAATCTTGATGTCGAATAGTCATAGCAAGATTGGTTTCTAGTTCATCAAAACCTTGGATATATTGAGACATACTATCAGAACGAATCCACATGGTTTTGGTTGGATCTTGAAGGTTGTAAGCCAACAAACATTAATCATCTTGTGATCTAAATAAGCTATCAGAGTCATAATCAGACATAATGTCTTTCTTCTTTTTCTCTGTATCGGTTCCCTGACAATCCTCAACCTTCTTATTAGTATTTGAGACACTGCGAGTTACTGGAGGCATGCGCGGTTATGAATAATATAAAAAATAATCCTCAGGGTTTCGAACACATACAATAGAAAGTTTTTCCCTTTAAAAGGGACAACTTTCGGACCAAAAGACCTCTGGAACAACCGAAAATATAAAATATATTTCGTTTCCATAATCCGAAATTCTCAAGATGGAAGGATTGTTAAAAATCCGAAAATTCCAAATAATCACTTATTTTGGAAAGTCGTGATAAACATGAACATTTTTGACTACCATGGATTTGCAGCAACCCATATACTATCACAGAGTTTTTCTGATGAACAACTACACAAGGTACAAGTGGTCCTGTTTTGTTGTGCCTTTCCCATCCAAGATTATGAGCACAAAAGGATGAGAAAGCACAACATATGATACAACTAAGTTGCATCGGAGTACGCTTTTTCCAGCTTACAGTGAATATCAGAAACATAGTTCATGTCTCTTTTAGGGAATTTTTGCCCAAAATATTTTCTCCCAAGATGATGATCTTTTCTAACCCTAGAAATATGATCATGTGGAGAAAATGTACTAACGTGAGAATTCTCGGAGATAGATAGATCTCTCTTAATTCTTTCAATAAGATTTTCATATGATTTTCTCATTCTAAGGACTTCCTTATTATTCAAATTAGTGTGATCATCTGAAACAACTATCGGAAAATCCTAATTGTTTCTTTTGGCAGAGATTCACCCTTTCCCTTCCTTCTGAAGTCGTTTCTCATCAAAACCAGAATTGTTTCGATATGGGTGCGGAGGAACCTTTTACCAGAAGAGATTATCAACTCTTTCCTCTGACTCCTTTGAGTTGATCTTATTGGGATGTAGTATAATCTGTCTTTCTACTGAGGAATAATCTTTCAGTTTTTTAAGACAATAAACTTCTTTCAAAAATTTTACCACCATATGTTGAAGAAGTATAAGTTTCCTGTCAAGTGACTGAAGGTTGTACTCGTTAGATTCATCATGGAATCGGTTCAAAGTTTCCTTCGGACAAGATTTCGTTTGATCATCAGTAGATTTAGAATCTGGTTTCTCATCCTCTTCTAACTTGATGTGGTTAGGAAAACTACCATCATTTTGATCTGTTTCAGATGTGATCAACCCGGTTTTGTCACAATCTGTAAAATTCGAGCAAGGAATTTTTGTTTCCTCATCAGAAGAAATCACAACATCATCATTAGTCAGAATCATAGGATGTGTCTCTTTATCTGTAAGAATTTTACCAAGAGCTTCTAGTTTGACAGCCAAATCTATTTTTTCTTTGGCTAGACAGTTCAGTTGAATGTCTTTTTCTATGATCTCCTGTTTAAGAAAATTTGACTATGTCTTTAAAATGAGCATTTTAGAAGACAAAGACTGTATAGGCTTTAGGAGTCTTCCCAACTCTTTGTCAGCTTCTTCTCTTTCATCATAGATAGACATAGATGCTATCGTAACTCCAGGATCATGAGTTAACGATGTGGTAACATCTTCAACATTTGAGTATTCATACTCTTTCATAATGTTAACTGAAAGGCATTAGATTCAATTCTTAATAGTTGGATCGCACCAAACACAGATTCTTAGATCTTTTCGTGTTTGCCTGCTCTGATACCAATTGAAAAGGAGAGGGTACCCAAATATACCTCAAGATAAAACTTTTCCTACCTATAAGTCCTTTCTCCGAAAGTGATTGTCTATGGACTGAGTCGAGACAATACAACTAATCGGTTCACACTTCGTGTGATCGTCTATGGATACGAGATCGAGACAATACAACAACGAAGTATGTTTACTTGATACAAAGGTTCGGACTTAACCAAACACAATAGGATTGCTTATCAAGTAAATAGGAATTAACGTTTGTGTGATTTACTTTAATTATAATAAAAAAATTATAATGCGGAAAATAAAAGTAAATGACACAGCAAGATTTTCTTAACGAGGAAACCGCAAATGCAGAAAACCCCCGGGACCTTGTCCAGAATTGGGTACTCTCAGGATTAAGCCGCTACACAAAATTACACCTAACTTTGTATAGTTGAGACCAAGTAACTAACCCTATAGTTCACTTAGTTCCGTCCGTATTCCCACGCCTCCGACTTATGAATAAGTCACGTACTTAGAAGAATTCCTTTGGTTAGTATTCCAAACAGTAAAGGAACAACAAATCTTTTTGGTATAAATTCTATCCAACCAAGTGATATGAGTTGGACAAAGGCTCTTCCGTTTATCTTAACATAAACTCCTTCGTCAGGTCCTTAGATCTATCTTATGTTCAATCACCCAAAGGTAATTGTTTAAGATTAAGCCAACGACATCTTTAATCCGAAGAATCGTGTTGATGCCGATCTACTCAATTAATAAATCCAATCTACCACAAGGATAAACCGAATATTATTTGGATCCTATTTTACCGAAACAAGTATTGTGCACACCAATGATTATAAAACCCAAGTCAGATCTTCAATATCTTCTTTGTATTCAAATCTTCTTAAATCTTCAATAAAAACCTGCACACAATCACTTGAATCTATTGTGATCAATCACGCACAGAACGGAGTCTGTTAACAATGGATTATCACAAGATCGTCTTTAGAACTAACAACAGTCTAAAGATCCATTTCGAAACTCTGAACTAGTTTGAGTGAATCTTATATCAGAAGAGAAGATTCCCAATAATAAACAAACTAGGTGCAATCAGATTTAAACCACCGTTAGTCAATCAAATCAATCGAAAACAAAGAAAAACCGCAATTATCTAGTTTCCACCAACGGGTCGCACTAGAGCTTCTCAATCCCAAATAAGACTTTAAAACGAGGGTCCGTTAGAGATTTCACCTAATTAGATTACTCTCCTCTCCGATAGGCGTCTACACCAGTAACAAAGACAAAAGAGGAAGTTTGTTGTTACGAAGGATTAGTTTGCTAGAAAGGAAAACTTCGTGTATTTATAGACAAGGAAGTTTGGACACCAAGGAATTTCCAAAAATGAAAATATTCTCAAGATATTCATAAAAGCACAGATTTGGTTTTCATAATTCCTGGAAATGCTCTGTCCAAAAATAACGATCGAAATCTCTCGGAAAATCTAATTAGTAAATGCACATTACTAATTCTGTAATTTCCCTACAAAATGCAATTAATAACCTTAATTAAAAGATTCTTAACTTACTTATGTTTTGATCCTGGGATTCTCTTCCCTTATCCGTTAAGGAATATCTTTGAACAATCATAGAAATAAACATTCATAGCACGTGTTCAAAGTTTGTCGACATCTTAACTTTGTATGTTCTCTTTCACACTTACAACCTTGAAACCGATTTGCCACACTTCCAAACAAGTTTAGAATTGGTTCATATGACTTTCAAGAACTATGTGATTGATCAAACCAACATTCAATCACAATCATGAGTTTACGGTTCTACCAAAAAAAGTTTCCGTTCTACCTCCATGTGAGTATTGTGCATAGTCACACTAGCTTCCCAAAAGTTCGGTTGACTAGGTACTAGGATCGGTTCCTCACATATATATGGTATCTAAAACTCATATTTTCTATTTCAGATTAAAAATAAAATAATAATTATCCCACCTTCATCAACCTACAACAAATAATATTTGAGCACTTGCGGTTACAACATGTAAAACCCTTATATCCGCATTGAAATAAATTAACTGCCCTTCATCAACCTGCAAAGAACATGATGTTAAAAATACAAAAAAAAAGAAAAATAAATAAATAAATAAAATAAAATACATACAATTGATATATATCCAAACAACGAATCACCAAAACTTTTCACTTCAATCACAGGCTTAATTTTAATTTTAGCGAAAAAAGAAATACTATTTTCAACCCATGAAGACTAGCAAGCTTGGAAGCTTTGAAACGTTGCAAATTAGACAACAATCTAGATTGGAATCGCATTCATTTTCAAAGCTACACTGAAATTGAACCGCAATCTTTTCATAAACCATCATGCAGTTTTGGGTGGTTTCCTTTTTCCTTTGCATCTGATAAATTTATTTTTTTATCTTCTGGATTCTCATTGTATTTTCGTCCATAACAACACGATTGAGTGTCCCATCTAAACCTTGAAATACTGACCCGCCACTATCACCAAATCCTTCTTTATTCTCATGATTCACCTCCTGATTTGGTATTATTTTTAGGGAGAAAAATAAGAGATTTAGTAAATTTAATTCAACAAGAAATACCTTCATAATTCTAAGCATTATTGAACGAAACGAAACCCGATTCTCTGCATTTAACTGTTTTAATTTCTCTAAATCGGTCATTTTGTATCTTGGTCTCTTTGAATGCTAGCCTTTTTAGAACTTACTCCACAAAAGAAGTTACAAACATTGGAATCATAATTTAGGACATGCGTTGCATAATTAAGGTTTATAAAAGTCACTATTTTCCTATTTTAAGTAGATCAGAGACAAATATGGTCATATATTTATGGCCGAAATAAGGACAGGGTAGACTTGAGGCTAAAAGCAATGTCTTGAACATAATTTAATTCCTATGATCTTTCTCTCTATTATCGGTTTTCTTCACTTGATTATACTCCCCATCCCCTTAATTATCCTCCCCACATACACCTATTATCCACTTATACTCACTAATTTACCATCATAATTTATTTCATTGAAATACTTAGCAGTTAAGACGACTGCTTTATGATTAACACATTCTTAGAAAAACCCAAAAGCTCGGAAATTTAGATAAACTAAGTGTCTAGGATGACGGAAAGAAATCAAAAGATATCAAATAAGAAACCGCGGTTATGATAATTATATGTCCAAGACTTTGCAATGAACAATGAGGTATACAAATACTTGGAATCTGTGAACCAAGATGAGATAAAAAGAATGGTTCTCCTGCTATAATTTAGACCTTGACACCCTTTGGAGACGTCTAAATATAAATCTGACAAAGGGATAACGAAATTTATCGAGGTTGCTGAAGAATTTTGTGAGTAATTGAAACAACGATATCGACGAGAGAATATCGAGGTCCCTTTTAAGGAGTAAAATGAAGGAAAACCATACTTTATGCATTGTATGTACACGAAACTATTGATGATCGATGAAGAGAACGAGAGAATAAATTTGTGGCTTCGCCAAAAGCACGCAATGGAGATGATTTGGAATCATACATAAATGAAATCACAAGAGTATGGATAACGAACATATGACGATAGTGCCAGCAATCGAGGAAGAATTTTCGGGAGGATGTAAATATATTTATTGCTCATCCGATAATTAAAGACTCAGTATAAAGATTGGAATACAACACAAATCATTATGAAAGACCACCAATATTTGGGATCGACTAAAAAATTATTATTTTAGGGGAAAATAAAATAATTTACCTAGCATTTTTATCAGAAAAATTATTATCTTAAGAAATTGCAAGTGTAGCCTAGTTTAGAATTATTTGGATGACAAATATTTAAGAGTTTCATAGCTAAGTTTAACTAAGTCTTATCATAGTTGTAGTATTTATTTAAATAATTATGACCAAATATCATTCCCTCTCATGAGGTGCCGTTATGGCAAGGGTTATTTCTAGTAAATAACGGAAACTAGGTTTCTGACAATATTGTGGTGGCCACTCACTAGCCGTGCAACGAATTCGCTACATATAGGATAAAAGATACCCCATAGTAGTAGTTTTTACCTATAACTAGGTTTGTGCCCGTGTTTTTTCTTTTAATTTGGTGTGCAGGGCTTCGCCCTGCCCGTGCCAACATATTTTTGATTTGATGTGCGTGGGGTTTCGCCCCGCCTCTGGCGATGCATTTTTAATTTGGTGTGCGCCGGGCTTCTCCCCGCCTCATGGCGATGTATTTTAGATTTGTTGTGGCGGAACAAATACATTAAATAGGTGGAGGATAAGTGCGTATTTTATTTATTTATTTTTGTTTTAATTTGGTGCGCCGCATTTCGCCCCGCCCCGTGGCTATGCATTTTTGACTTGGTGTACGCAGGGCTTCCCCCCTCCCTGTGACGATATATTTTTTATTTTGTGTGGCGTCGAAAATACATTGAATAGGTGGAGAATATGTGCAGATTTTATTTATTTCTTACTTTTATTTTAGCAGAAAATATGTGAAGTTTTTTTCCTTTATATATATTAATTAGGAAAAAAGAGTCATCATGTAATAGTTATTCGATTTCCAACTTGAGTTCCGACTTCCACAAAATTCTAAATATGGTAAATTAGGTTTTCCTTTTAAGCTTGTAATTTTTAAACCAATCATACGTTTACCAAGTGTCCTTACTTAACTATTGAATTTGGTTTGTGTTTTTTATTTTTTTCATATTCTTTGAAACCACTCATACGTTGCTAAGTGTGTTCACCAAAACGCTCGATTTACAAAACTAAAATCATAAATAATTTTTCCAAAAGCGAGGGTTTCCTCACTATACAACGTAGGCATTTTTGTCTAGGCATTTATGTCTTTAAATTAAGCCATGCAAAACAGGCTACCATATTTTTGTTTCAATTTAGGAGTCGTGCAAGAACTATTCTTTTGAAAACCAATCAGAGGCCGTGCAATTCACAGGCGAACACCTACTAGTAATATAAATTTTGCTGCTAAATCCCAAGCATCGGTTTGAATCCTAATTAGATTCGATTTGTTATTCATAATCCTTGGAATTTAGTAGTTCCGTCTTAGTTTCAAAGTTCTATTGCATCGGAACCTATATAAGTAAGGAAGCGACTACCCTATAACTACAAACAATCTACTTTTCAATTATGCTTGTCCTCCCAAAATTCAACTCTTTTGGTTTTGTTTCGACAAAACATGAAGTTTCACAGGTAACTCTCACTTTATACTAGTTATTATTATCAGTACTGATGGTTGAATCCTATTCTTCTTCATCTTTGGATGACACTTTAGTCAGCAGCAACATAACAAGAGGTTCATCTCTTTCTACTTCTTTGAATGTTACCAATCGTTATTGGCTTTCTCCCTCCGGCAACTTTGCTTTCGGCTTCTACCAGTTGCCATGTACATACTCTTCACTGGATTGCAGTGATACATATGCAGTAGGTATATGGTCAGGAAAAACCCTGGTTTGGACAGCTAATCGTAAAAATCTTCTTCCATTATATAAACCATCTTCAATTCTCTTCACCAACCAAGGAAAGTTAGTGCTGCGAATAATGCCTGATAATAAAGAGAAACCCTTAATACCTGGTGTTAGAAAGACTCCATAAGACTTGCCCATTAAGCCTCAAGACCAAAGACACTGAACAGGTATTCTGTCAAAGTCTGTAGCCTACAATAATGGCGTGTAATCTCTTTAGGTTGTTAAGTATATTGTAACAGATTGAGATATACATTGCATATAAATATATCTGCTATCTACACGATTAATGTGTGGAAGCATTCACCAGAAAATACTTTTCTAACTTGGTATCAGAAGGGTTTGATCCCTTCGCTTTCCGCTGTTACAATCAGAACCAACCAAGCCATCTTCTGCAACAAAACCAGAAACACACAAAAAATCCATCTATGGCAGACACCACAAATACCCTCAGACAGGTCCAGATTCATCATTTAGTAACATTAAAACATACAGAAACTAATCATATTCTGTGGAAAGCACAGTTCAAACCCATCTTAAAGGGGTATGACCTCAATGGATTTGTGGATGGAACCAAACCAGTTCCTGCAAAAACATTACCAAACAGTGATGTTGTTAATCCTGAGTTCACAGCATATGAACATCAGGACTCTTTAATTGTTGGATAGTTGAATTCAACGTTAACTCCAGAAGTTCTCAGCAATGTAGCCCATCTCACATCTGCAAAAGAGGTTTGGGATAAACTCTAATCGGAGTATGCACCTAAGACGTTTCATCATCAGATGAATCTAAAGAAACAACTTCACTGCATGTCCAAAGGTAACAAAACACACAAAACCTATTTGAATGATGCTAAATCCTTATTTTCTCAGTTAGCAGAGTCTGGCTGCGCTGTTACCACAAATGAAAAAAAACAAGTCATCAGTAATGGCCTCAATTAGAGTTATGATACCATTGTCACAACGTTAAGCATTGTAGATGACATGGATATCGACTCCTTCTACTCTCATCTAGTTATCTTTGAGATGCGTCAAGAGCAGCAGTTATCATTATTACAGACCCCAGTTGCAAATGTGGCTGTAACCCACACAGGGTCATTCAACAGAGGAGATCCAAGGAGATTTAACAATCAGGGTTATCAGTATAACAACAACTCATCAAACAATCGATCGCAGCAGTATCAACGCAATCAACAGATTGTAGAGAAGTGCCATATTTGTAAGAAGAAAGGACATCTGGGAGACATATGTTGGTTCCGTTATGAGAAATCCAGTAACAACTCCAATCGTTCTCCTGCTGCCTATGTTGCCTTCCCTGGTGGTCATCTAAACAATGAATGGGTGACAGACACAGGAGCAACTCACCACCTTACAGCTGACATGCGCAACTTGTCCATTCCCCATGAATACCATGGTACTGAGCAAGTTCATGTGGGAAATGGTAATGCACTGGATATTTCCAACGTTGGTAATGGTTCCTTTACACTAAACTCACGTATTTTTTCGTTCAACAATATCTATCATGTTCCTTAGATTAAAACTAATCTCCTATCAGTTTCACAATTTTGTAAAGACAACAATGTCTTTTTTGAGTTTCACTCTGGTTTTTTTGTTGTAAAGGAAAAGCGCACGGGGAGCCTGCTGCTAAAAGGGATCAATAAAAATGGGCTGTATGTGTTTGATGGAGTCAGTTTGCCAAAGTGTTCAATAAAACCAACCGCAATGGTTTCCTTAACTCTTCCAATATGGCATCAACGTTTAGGTCATCCTATGCTTAGCACTGTGTCGAAAATTTGTCATCAGTTTTCCCTTCCAGTTAGCAATAAAAAATTTGAGTTCTGTCACTCTTGCCATGTGAGTAAAAGAAAGAAGTTATCTTTCTCACTTAGTAACACTGCTTATAATAAACCTTTGAGCTTAGTTGTCTCAGATATTTGGGTCTCTCCATCATTGTCAAGAACTGGCTTTCGCTATTATATCTTGTTTATGGATGTATTCTCACATTATACATGGATTTTTCCGCTAGTACAGCGTTCTGATGCATTGCAAACATTTCTTCTGTTTAGGAAGCAAGTTGAAAACCTTATAGACAATAAAATAAAAAAATTTCAGTCAGATAATGCTTTAGAATATAAGAAGTTCACTTCTTATCTAAATGACTCAGGCATCCAACATCGTTTTTCATGTCCTCACACGTCTCCTCAAAATGGACTGGCTGAGCGTCGAATCAGACATGTCACAGAGTCTGGTTTAGCTCTACTTTTTCATGCACATATGCCTAAATCATTCTGGGCAGATACCTTTCTTACTGCATGCTATCTCATTAACAGACTGCGAAAATCATGGTCAGATTCAAAAACTCCACTTGAACTTTTATTCAACAGGCCACCAAATCATTCCTTTCTCAAGGTCTTTGGATGCTTGGCATATCCTTGCTTAAGGCAATATAACAGTGACAAACTAGAACCTAGGTCACTTCCTTGCGTCTTTATAGGTTACAGTATTGCTCATAAGGGTTACATGTGCTTACACAGAGAAACAAACATGATATATACTTCTAGGCATGTTAGATTTGAGGAAAACACATTCCCATTTTTATCCCTCAAGCAGCAGTCACCGATGCCAAATCCAGGTATAGTGCATTCTAGCACGGGTATTTTCTTTGAGCATCCTTTTCACAATAGTAGTGGGTCTGTCCAACAGGGTGCCTACCATCAACAAGTGCATGCTCAGCAAATTCCAGAAGTTGCACCAATTCAGGCTACATCCTCTGTCTCTGCTGATACACCTGACATGGAGCTGGATTCATCATCCACTGCTGCATCTCACTCCAATCCATCTTCACCTAATGAATCCACATTGCCAATTACAGCTGCTCTTGTTTCTGAGGAAGACCACAGTGGAGGCCATGTGCACCCAATGATGACACGAGCGAAATTTGTCATCCACAAGCCAATTCAAAAGCTCTGTCTCATTTCCTCCAAACATACCTTGCCTGATGCAGCCTTCATGGAACCTACCTGCTTTTCTGTTGCACATAAAGATCCAGATTGGAGGGAGGCAATGGATGTTCAGATTAATGCACCGATTCGGAATGGGACTTACTCTCTTGTCAAATATGAGCAAGGTATGAATGTTGTGGGATCCAAATGGGTTTACAGAATCAAACAGAACCCAGATGGTTCGATCAACAAAAGGAAAGCCCGTCTGGTGGCCAAAGGTTACAGCCAACAACAGGGGATCGATTATGGTGAAACTTTTTCCCCAGTGGTTAAACCATGCACCATCCGTATTGTGATATCTATTGCAGTTATGCACCACTGGCCAATCAAGCAGTTGGATGTGGAAAATGCGTTTTTGCATGGCACATTGGAGGAGGATGTATACATGCAGCAGCCTCAGGGATATGTAGATGCAAACTATCCCACGCGTGTCTGCAAGTTGCAAAAATATCTTTATGGCCTCAAACAGGCGCCTAGGGCCTGGTTTTCGAAGCTCAGCACTTATCTAATTCGTTTGGGCTTCAAGGGGTCTATTGCGGACAGCTCACTATTTATTCGCCAATCATCACGGTCAACTCTATATGTTCTGGTTATGTATATGACATGATAGTTACGGGATCCCATGCAGATGAAATATCTGCATTAATTGCTGATCTCAGTGCAGTCTTTGCACTGAAATATTTGGGTGATTTATCATTCTTTCTGGGGGTAAAAGTGCTCAGGCATGGAGATGAGCTGATTCTCACCCAACGTAAGTATGTCACAAATCTTCTTCGGAAGACAAAGATGGATGGGGTTAAACCAGTGAACACACCATTGGCTGCAAATGTTAAAATCCAGAAGCAAGGTACCAGTAAATTTCATGACTCGAGTTTATATCGCAGCGTTGTGGGTGCGCTGCAGTATTTGCATTTGACAAGACCGGACATCTCAGTTGCGGTCAACAAGGTCTGTCAGTATATGCATGACCCTTATGAGGAGCACTGGGAACTGGTGAAACGAATCATTCGATATCTCAAAAACACAGTTGATTATGGACTGCATCTCCGACCATCAAGTGATATTTCCTTACAAGCCTATTCTGATGCGGATTGGGATGGATGTCTTGATGACAGACGCTCTACTAGTGGATACTGTGTCTATTTTGGGGGAAACCTGGTTTCCTGGAGTGCAAGAAAGCAGAAAACGGTCTCCAAGTCCAGCACAGAAGCAGAATACCGTGGCATTGCTATTGCCACTTCGGAGATAATCTGGATCCAATCGTTACTTCAAGAACTTGGTGTTCAAACCTCGCCACCTATACTTTGGTGTGACAATTTGGGAGCAACGTATTTAACCTCTAATCATTTGTTTCATGCTCGTACCAAGCACATATAGATAGACTACCACTTTGTTCGTGAGCGTGTAGCATCCAAGCAACTTCAAGTCAGGTTCATCAGTTCCAGAGATCAGATAGCAGACATCTTCAGTAAGGGGTTACTGGCGACAAGGTTTCATTTACTAAGAAGCAAGTTGCAACTTCGCGATCCACGGTACAACTTGAGGGGGAGTGTTTGCAAGACTCCATAAGACTTGCCTATTAAGCCTCAAGACAAAAGACCCTGACCAAGTATTCTGTCAAAGTCTGTAGCCTACAATAATGGCGTGTAATCTCTTTAGGTTGTTAAGTATATTGTAACAGATTGAGATATACATTGCCTATAAATATATCTGCTATCTACACGATTAATGTGTGGAAGCATTCACCAGAAAATCCTTTTCTAACTCCTGACATACAAGAACCAGCGTCGTATGCAATCATGCATGATAATGGCAACTTTGTATTATATGGTTCAGAATCTGAAGCTGTTTGGGAAAGTTTCGATCATCCTACCAATACCATTCTCGGCGGTCGAAAGTTAAAACCTGGAGTTGCTAGGGAAGAATCTTATACACCACGGCCAAATCATCGGATGGGTACTGCAGAGATATTACTCTTCGTATGTTGTGGTCTTCTTCTTGGGCTTGTCATGTTGCCGGTGACATGTTGTTGTGATTATGCTTTTTGTTGGCGAGGTTTTGAGATGTAGAAAGAATTAATATTTTCCAAACTCTTGGCACGACCATCAGGTTTTTTTTTTTTTTTTTTTTTAAAGCATAGTTACAACCATGAACTCCAGTCGTTCAACTTCAAACTACCCCATTTTGCCTGAATACTCAAAAGAAAACAAAATAATCTTAAGTGAAACTCCCGCTGCAAAATTCCATACTATATCATAAGCACAATTCCCGCTGCCAAGATTTCCTCTCTAAACTTCATGTTATACTAGGGGTTATCTTAAACTAGTTTCATATGTATGGAACCTTTTATTGGAAATCGATCCCCAGAAAAACAAAAGTCTTAAGTATCTAGTTTCAATAAAACTCTCTATTACCGTGACTTCGATGTAATTAGACCATGCAATGGATCGGAATTTCAAGCGATAAAGAATGGTACGGGAGGATGCATATGATTATCCAATGAATCTTCCCAATTTGCTACTTTGAACATACATGCATGTTATGTACTCATAATACGACACTATGAAAACTACTACATAAAGGGATCAAACGTACTGCTTGTAGCACTTCAACACAGATCAAAATGGAATTGAAGGGTCAAAAAAGATCAACTCTCTTAGAGTCGGATGTTGGTGATGAAACAATTGAAAGGAAGGAAGCCGAGAAAAGTGCCCTTGGATTAGAGGTGGAGTGGTTGGTAGAAAATGTAACTCAACTACAACTTGAAATTGAACTTGTGAATGAAAAACACAATCTACTTCAGATAGAAGTAAATGAGTTGAAAGGAAAGCTCAGTGGTGGAGGTACTGATGATGATGATAGTTCTCCCGATCGTAGTGTTAATGACGAAAACGAAACAGAAGAAGAACAAGAACGCGAAGTTGGTGTCACGACTTATATCAGTGAAGTGTGCGCTATCTTGATGCTTGTATACGTGCTCCTAAATACGTATATCTTATTTAAGTAAGCTTTATATGATTACTATCGTTTGATATCTTTCTTCAGTCCGCATGTTATCTGTACTGAAATATTATTAGTTGTCGAAAAGTTAGTATCCAAAAAATTGCCATGGTTGTCTTTGGGTGAAAAATCATGAGTATTATTCTACTTCAAATTAGTTTACATAACTTTTTCCAAAAAAAAAAAAAACTTTTTCTACTTAAATTTACAAAAGAAATTTCTCTTTTTTCCGGAGCTCTAAAATATTGAACAGACAAAATCTGCATGTTGAACAACACGTACAGACTCACCCATAGAAGGTTTGTTTCAGCGGATCGTAAACAAAAAAAGTAAACTTTCTTCTTCATCTTCTCCATGATTATTATTCCTATAGTAGCATGAGGTTTCAATTCATTCAAAAAGATCATGTGGGGTGAGAGAGGTTTGAATTACCGCAGGATTAAGATTACTTGTATAGCTATGAGACCTACACGCTAGCCAACTGCGACACCACCCATATTTACGAACCGGTTGCCTGATTTTATAACAACATCATCCTCTTGTTTTGCCTATCTGTCTTGACATAAGAATCCTAAAGATAATGGCTTACTGTGATTATAGTCAACCATGACCCTTTCAATAAATTGAATTCTTTGTCAGTTAATTAATTCAGTTCAGCTTTTCAAAATCTCAACTCTCACAAAAGTTACAATGTCAGATTTCTAAATTAATTTGTTTGTTTTTTTTCCATCAAAGAGTCTAACCTCGTAAGATATATTGATAATGCGGATTAAGGAAATCAGAAACCTTACAGAGATTTTTCAAGATCATAAAAAGTTCATACAAGTTGTAGTAGCTCTACTAATTCTTGCCTATCAAAGCACAAGGCAGTCATTGGATCGAATCCAACCCAATGTTCATAAGAACATCTAAAAGACATGAACCGGATTTTTTTAAGTTTAGATTACCTAAAGTAACCAGGGAAATTAGAATGAAAACAAGCAGATGAAATATGCAAGACGTGACAGCCCGTATGTATTTATTTGTTTGGCCTAGAAATGTCTAGATAAGACATAAAAAATAGCTTTTCAGCTTACTCAGTAGGATTGGTAGGAAGAGTCAAACGTTAGAAAAACTTCCTGAAATAAGAAAATATTTCTTTTGTAAAAGAAAAAATTATTGGTTCCAACGTCTGCAAACATCTACTGGAGAAGGCTCTTAATTAGTCTTTTAGCTTTCTGTAGAGGCAACACAACTTTCTTATCTTAGACTATTTCTTGTGCAGAAAGTTGTGTTTTGACTTAACTTACACAAACATTCTTATAACCGTTCCCAGATAGCTGTCTAAGTGACTATTCCTTGTGGACGGTTTCTCATATTGTCATGTTGCCTACAACTACCGAAATTCAATATCATCTTTACATTTCATTTTGAGAGAGCTACTGATTCCACCAGTATTACTTTAATGGGTTCTTCACCGACCTCGCATTCTATTCCAATATTGAATACTCTTTCTAATACTATCATTCCTGTAAAGCTCCAAGAAGGCAATTTTCTTGTTTGGAAGTCTCTTGTTCTACCAGTCTTGGATGAATATGAAGTACTTGGGTTTGTTGATGGATCATACAGAACTCCAAACCAATTCTTAAACGACGAAAGTCCGGGTTCTCAAACAGTAAATCCAGATTATGTTGAATGGCAAGATGAGGATCAAAGGTTGTTACTTTGGCTTCACTCAACCATTTCTGAATCTGTATTATCATCATACGTTGTTGCAGGTTTGCCTACTTCCGGATCTCTATGGAATTATCTTGAAGAGCGATTCGGAGCAGATGCATGTAGGACTAATCCTACTTGTCAAATTTGCATCAAATTTGGCCTCTATTTAGCCGTTCCTGTTGTACTTATACAGATGCTTTTTATCAGTTTCATCATTCCGGACCCAAATATACCGAACTATGCTGTCACTAGTATCTCTATCAAAGGTATGAATCTCACACCATCGACATATTCTGATGATCTAATTGTGTCACCAGAAATCAACATCTCAATTAATGCGACTAACCCAAAAGGAGCACCGGGAAGTTACTATTCCGAGAAAGGATTTTCGGTATCTATATACTACTACTCTGACACCCTTCTTTGTTCATCGGATAATTTAGTGCCGACTTTCCACCAGCAACCAACAGAAAATGTAACGATGATTCAGACGGTGTTAATGGGTTCGCGGATAAATCTAACGCCTATCATCTGTGATTCTTTATTGGATCGCCAAAGTAAAGGGATGACTCCTCTTGTGATTTATATGTGGATATCCTATGGAGTTAAGAATGAAAATCACCCAGTTGTTTCAATGTCAGCTTACAAGGTACGTTGCAAAGTGATAGTTGATAAATTAGCCGTGGATGCTCAAATTGTTTTAAATGTATGCAGAACTGTTAAGAAGTATACGAGGAGTACTGCCTTATATAATAAAGGGAGGGCTTCAACAACTTTCCGAGAATTAGCTTTCTCGAGGGAAGCTTCGGGTCTTTACAGAATGATCCGGAGAAGGAAATAACACTATCTCGATAAATTAAAAGATCCCTGTACATATCAGGTTCCTGCATCTGCATGATGGCATGGTATGCCCGTCCGGCCAACAATCAAAGTTTTTTTTGCATTTTCTTGGACTACTTAGATTGGTCTATGTGATGTGTATATTTTTGTGTATAGATTTTTGTTTGAGTAAACTTTGCAAGGTGAGATTGGATTAATTGTTAGTTTCATTATGTAATTATATAAATGTAGAATTCCTTGAATTTTAAAAATACGGACGTTTTCTTATGTAATTATATAAACGCATGCACTATCGTACAATTGCTACTAATTAGTTAGAATTATATTTCCAATAAAACTCCTGACAATGAAAACAATAATAAAGTAGAAAATCAAGCTAAAACTCCTACCAGTTAGCTATTTATGCATTCAGTTGTTATTTGTTCACTTGCGTCTCCTGCCTCTCTTGCTCTTACATTGACAATTTTCTTCGAAATGAGCCGGTTGTCTTGCTGCAGTCTCGGAGTCTACTTCTGACAGACCATTCTCTAGAGCACCAACTAGGTTTTCGAAGTAAGTTCTTGTGTGTTTGGTCAGATAATGTAGATTTACACTGAAATCGTTGAAGTCTTCGGGTGCATCATCTTCCTTGATATATCTTTGTATTTCCACTTCCGCCCAATGATGGAGCCTTTCCAACCCAGACTCAGCTTCACCTTGCAAATACTGAAAGAACTGTTTCTTTGCATGTTCACTTTGAGGTAAGTAATATCCGTAGGCATAAGTCCACTTCAGAACACGCCTGCATTCGATGATCTGTTGCCAAGCATCTATAATAACCTGAAGATTCGAAGCAGTCAACCTATATCTGTCGCTAAGGTTAGCAAAGTCACTAGATATGGTTTTCTGCAAGCTTCCAGCAGCCTTTAGCCTGGACTTCTGGTTTTCTGCAAACCTTTCGTAGTAAAAAGTATATCTATCCAAGTAATCTTTAGCCTCCTTCAGTTTATCTTCCTCCTTGTAGCGTCCCTCCAATTTTGCTTTCTCATAGATATTACACGCATAAAAACCACCTGTTTTGTCCCCATGAGTTGACCAATCACCAAGGCAGAGCCAGCAGAACTCAAAATTGCAATGGCATCTCATATGCATACACCCCTTGTTTTTCTGAATTGGTTTCTTGCACTTTGGACAAGATTTTGAATTAGCTAATATCCAAGTTACGTTTTCAGACTCCGCAGTATTCTTCACGGCCCACTTGTGGACTGTGTCGCAGTCCACTGGACGATGCGCATCGTCCAGACAATTCCAGCAAAAGCTATGATCCGAACCGCAAACAACATCGAAACTTGAACTACCAGCAACGAATTCAACAGAAAACTCACAGTCTGGAGAAGGGCACCATTTGATGTTTTTCTGATCTTCGACGTAAGATCTTAAAAGGTAACGAGAATACTTCTCCTTATCTTCATCAGAAACCAATTCATTAACCATGTCCTGACCAACAGCGACCCCGCAAGACGGTTCAGGACATCGCAACCTTAAACACCCAGGTCCGTCAATAATTTTAATGCTAACATATTGTGCCCAGCACATATTACAAAAGAGATGACCACAAGTAGTAGCACACGTACCATCCCGTTCGAACTCATCAAAGCAGATCCTACACTTGATTATATTCTCCGTGTTCTGAATCGGAACTACTTCTTGTAACCCAACATCCTTTCGAGCTTTGTCTTCGTCGGCAAACCAAGCATCCTGGGCTTTATCAACATCCCAGTTATAGTATTGCAGCAAGATGGTTGCTGATTCTGTTGGAATGGAAAGGCTAGTAGATGTCTGTGTAATATATTCTTCCTGTCGCTTACATACATCTTCTTCCTTTAGAATGGTATAACATATCTCCTTACCACCGGTTTCATCTGAATCATCATCAATTTCAAACTCTTGATCCTCTTCATCATCAAAATCAATATGATCATCATCACAATCACCATCATCAAATTCCTCTTCTACATTAGAACTCAAATACTCATCTTTTGAATCCATTATTCTTGACCTTAGTATCTATCTCTTTTATTAACTAAAACTACAAACCCTATGAACGTATCTATTTATTTATATTGTGCCGTGAAAAGTGAAACCTAGTATATAACAAGTAAATACAATTTGATAGTCAGAGGGATTTTACAACTTTATATATATGCGGCAATTTCCCGATGAAACCATGGCCTACTAAAATTCGGAATATGTTATTTTGGGGAATAAATTTGAGGTTGACATACAAAAGATCAACTTTCCTAATTGGAGTTCTTTTGGGCCTCAATTCTCTCATTCTACACGGGTTTAGCTGGTTGTAAATGGGGTCCACTAGAAAGTTTTTTTTTAGGTAAATTTCTTGTTTGGTCCTAAGCCCATAAGGTTATTTATAATAGGGTCCAACCAGAATTTTCTTTTATCTGAAGGTCCAAAATTAATTAAAACATGGAAATGACCACAATACCCTGACTACCAAACGTGTGTGTCTACATGCTCATTATATCGAGTACATATCTGCTACACTGTTTACATAATTTGAGTACATATCCTCTACACTGCTTACATAATTTGAGTACATATCTGGTACACTGCTTACAGGTTAGAAAAACAGGATCTCTCTAGTGCTCCGCTCTCATTGGACCACTTCCTCCCAAAAGCGCCAACACTCTTAACATCAGAAATATTGAACCTGTAAATGTGACCAAAATGTAACAATTAAAACACAACAACAATCCATATATGAATAACAGACAAAAATGAATAGTACAAGTAATATGACAACATCAAGATTAATACTACCTAACGATGGTTCAGTTTTATTTCGGTATTCCATATATGTACTGCCAAAATCATAAGAAATAACTGACTAAAATATATGTATAAAACAGATTCAAAGAGAAATTTTTTCAGTATTCAATATATGTACTGTTAATTCACTGTCTAAAACGACTCCATGACGAAAAATAACTAATTTGAGAGAGTCTTATTTCAGTATCGCATATATGTACCTATGGATGAAACAACAAGTGATAAAACTAAGAATAAAACATAATCAAAAAGCAGTTTGTATCAGTATGCCACATATGTACTGCTGATTCATGAACTAAAAAACAACTTGATGGAATGAATCTATAAACAAACAAAATCGAAAGAGTATTATTTCAGTATGAAAGATATGTACTTATGGATCAAACAACAACAAATGATAAAACTAAGAATAAAACAGCATCAAAAGTAGTTTGTATTAGTATGCGACATATGTACTGCTAGATAATACCCCTGAAACAATAAACAAGCATCATTCTGAGAAAATAAAGAACAAAAATATCAAGAAAATCAAATTGAGAGTTCAAATAAGTTAAAAACATCATAATCTAATCAAAAAATCGAATAATTACGATTAAGATTCATAAAAACAGTACGTCATATACGTACTGATGGTTAATACACAAGCAAAACATATAGATGCATAGTAAACACAGAAAATCAGTACGTCATATACGTACTGATGGTTAATACACAAAACCAAACAGAAACAAAACCAAAAGCCAACAAAATGAAACTAAAATATCTGATCTACAAATGAAACGAACATAAAACATGATTTTATAACTAGATCTGGACTATTTTCTTCAAAAACCACCAGTACATCATATACGTACTGATGATTAATACACAAAAGCAAACTAAAAACAAACCAAAGACCAACAAAATGAAACTAAAAATTCAGATCTACTAATGAAATGAACCTAAAACATGGTTATGTTTCTAGATCCGAAGTATTTTATAGAAATTGAAGTAAAAAATTAACGAATTAAGAATAAAGATCGTAAACACACAAAAAACCGAGTTCAATTCCTCTTTCCGCAACCCGAAAATCTTAATTCTTAATTTCTCTTCAAGGAATCAAGAGATTTGGATCTCAGATTAAGATTGAATCAAGAAGAAACCTGAACTAAAGATCAATAATAGGAAAATCAACTTACAGGTTACAATCAATCGAAGCTTGATTTCGCAAAATCACATGATCTCAATAAAACATTAGTTACCAGAGCTCCTTCGAGACGAAAAATGATCAGAGAGAAATGAAAAGAAGGTTATGATAAGAATTTTTCTTATATTCCTACATATTAAGGATATTATTGGTATTTCGACCAAAATTCACACGTGTGCGAGGACCCGTTGATAAAAACACGGGTCCATAATTTTCCTTTTTATAAAAAAAGGACCTCCGGTTATTGGACTTTAGTGGGTGGACCTGCCACTAACTAATACCATTATAATAGGATCTATAGGTAATTCCTTTTTTTTTACCACATTCCTTATTGGTGGAGTGGAAGATAGTGAAGATCATATATGCTTTAGGTGTTTTAGCTTTTCCTACATTAGGGGAACTACCTTAAGGAAACTTAGTGAAGATACTATATGTTTTTTCAAGCGTCTGAAGAATTGTTTAATTAGTCATGACGTTGGTAGTGGTCTAGGTAGTTTTATTTTTCACAGATTGGGTGTCGTTATTCAAAAAGGGGTTGGTGCCCAGCTTGTTGCTAGGCTACCAGCTAAAAACTCTGTAATTCCCATTTAAGTGGAAGATAATAAATAGAGAAAAGAAAGAGAAGAAAAACTAATAGGGTGTTAGTCCTCAAGGGAGTTGGGTGTAGTTGGTTTTTCTCTCGTTTGTCGTAGGGGAGTTCGAAAGAGTCTCTCAAAATCCCCGTTAGTCGTAAAAGAGTTTAGAAGAGTCTCCCAAGCTCCCTAGAAAACCCCGTTAGTCGTGGGGGAGTTTAGAAGAGTCTCCCAAACTCTCTAGAAAACCCTGGGGGAGTTTGAAACAAACTAATGCTAGGGAGTTGGTTTGTTTTGGGGAGTTCTAGGGAGTTTCTAGTGTATTTTTGCCTCACTACAAATCTCTCAAAAAAGTAGAGATTTTGGGAGAGTCTTTCAAACTCCCTACACTCAAAACACCAAACTCTGTCAAACTCCATATACTCTCTTACAGTCTCTCAAAATCCCCAAGATTCAAAATACATTAAACTCCCTATACTCTCTTAAACTCCCTCCAACTCACTCGTGGA
The DNA here is from genome assembly GCF_003573695.1 of Papaver somniferum. Classification (NCBI taxonomy): domain Eukaryota; kingdom Viridiplantae; phylum Streptophyta; class Magnoliopsida; order Ranunculales; family Papaveraceae; genus Papaver; species Papaver somniferum. Next base: position 757,670 of record NW_020647415.1, on the reverse strand, counting down.
CTAACCCCTTGTAAACAAAGTGTATATCCCAATTGAAAATACAATAATTCAACTGAAGGAAGCAGTTTGGTTAAATTTGCTACCTCTTTTTCCGTTATCGTAACCTTGAAATAATACTCCCTCCGTTCCTTTTTAATAGGCTGGTTTTGTTTTTAGAGAAATTTAAGGAAATTAAGAAAGTGGTCCTCGTGACACTTGTCAATAAAAGAAGTGAAGTGAGATGGTCCCATGACACTTGTCATCAAAAGAAATAAATTGAAATGGTCCCTATGACACTTGTCATCAAAAGAAATTAAGACAAAAGTGGTTTCAGAAAATTAAAGTAACACTTGACTTTCCCTATTAGGAAACCAACCTATTTTTTTGAAATATTTATTCATAGAAACCAGGAAGAAATTCATTAACAAGTTGGCGACGGAAGGTGGAATATGTTGCTCCAATAAGACAAACTTGATGTACCAGAATAATCAAGTGGGATGTAGAGACATCTCCATGGTTTTAATCAAAATTCTGTCATCGACTAAAGGTTTGGAACTTATTTCTGATATTTTGATTTGTTCTCATCGACACATAATCTATTCGTGTTAATTAGGTTTTCTTTTGCGGTCCCGGGAATCAAATAAATCTACCTCTAAAATCTAGCACACACAAAACTAAAACCCAAATACCAAGTACTGCGCGTGTACAAAAAGAAAATCGCTGCGGCCACGAACTCGTACTAGACCCGCCTCTTCCTTCGATTCCTTTATCTGAAATATTGAGCCATTTTTTCTTGCCGATACCATTGTCGTGTGAGTTTACATCTAAAAGACCGTTCTCTAGAGCACAAACCAGGTTTTCAAAGTAGATCCTTGTGGTTTTGGTCAGTTCAAATAGCTTTGTATGGAAACCTTTGAATTCTTTGGGTGAATCATCTTCTTCCAGATATGTTTGTAATTCCTGCTCTGCACATTGATGGAGCCTTTCCAACGCAGACTCTGCTTCACCTTGCAAGTACTCAAAGAACTGTTTCTTTGCATGTTCACTTTGAGGTAAGTAATATCCGTAGGGATATGTCCACCATAGAACACGCCTGCATTCGATAATCTGTAGCCAAGCATCCTTAATAACCCGAATCTCCATTTCAGACAAGCCGTATTTGGCGATAAGCTTCCCTGAATCCTGAGATTGCATTTTCTTTAAACTTTCAACTGCCTTCAGCCTTGACTTTTGGTTTTCTACAAACCTTTCGAAGTAAAACGCATATCTATCCAAGTAATTTTTGGCCTTTTCTTTTAAGTTTTCTTCTTCATCGTATAATCCCTCTGCTTTTGCTTTCTCATACACATTGCACGCAAAATAACCACCTGTACGCTTCCCATGAGATGACCAAGCGCCAAGGCAGAGCCAGCAGAAATGAAATCCGCAAGTGCATTTCATATGCATGCACCCATCGTTTTTCTCAATTGGTTTTTTGCACTTTGGACAAGATTTGGAGTTGGCTAATATCCAAGTTAAGTTTTCAGACTCGGCAGTATTCTTCACGGCCCACTTCTGCACAGTGTCGCAGTTCACTGGACGATGTAAATCTTCAAGGCAATTCCAGCAAAAGCTATGTTCGCAACCGCAAATAACATCGTAACTTGAACTACCAGTGTCGAATTCGATAGCAAACTCGCAGCCTGGACCAGGGCACCATTTGGACGTCTTTCTCCTATCTTCGACGTATGATTTATAAAGGTAGCGATGATTCTTTTCTTTAGCTGCATCAGAAACCAATTCATCAACCATATCTTGACCAACAGCCACAATACAAGACGGCTCAGGACATCGCAGCATTAAGCACCCACGTCCGTCACTAATCTTTATGCTAAGGTATTGTGTCCAACAAAAATTACAAAACAGATGACCACAAGAAGCAGCACACATATCGTCGCGAGGGAACTCATCAAAGCAGATCCCACACTTGATTGTATTGTCATTGTATTGAACTGGAACTACTTCTAACAACCCAACATATCCTTGCAAATTTTTTCTTCGTCAGAAAACCATGCTTCATGTGCTTTTTCCACATCCCAGTTGTAGTGTCGTAGCAAGATGGTAGCTGATACTCTTGAAATCGAAAGAGTATTAGATACCTGTGTAATATCTTGTTGCTGTTGCTGACGTATAATCCTCTTCTACAAGAACTGTATAACTCTTCTCATGGCGATCACTATCAGGTTCATCTAAATCACCAACCTCATCATCCTCCTCAACATCAAAAGCAATACCATCATCACTGGAAACACTTTCATCTTCAGAATCAATACAATCACTGTTATCACTATCGACATCATCAAAGGTCTCGAAATCACTGTCAACACTCTTGTACTCATCTTCGGAATCCATTCTTCTTAATCTTTAAACTATCTCAATCCTATGCATCTATCAGCATATATATATAGGATTTCGCTGCTCTGTCAAAAGTGAAACCTAGTGTAACAAGTAAATAAACTTCTATAGTGATTGGGATACAACCATATGGATACGTCAATTTCCTAAACTTGAAAAATACCAAAACCTACTGAATTTCGGAATCATGGACTTCCGATCATGATTGATTCCACATACCCACTTCAACGGGCACTCGTCAAAATGATACCCTCGTAGAGCCAAAAGCGCGATCATGAGTTTGAGTAAAGGATTCAAAAATATTCTCAAATGTATCGTTCTTGTTTCGTGGTTAACAAAAAGTAAAGTTCTGATCAAGATCCGGTAGCCACACCAAGATGACAAACGTGAGCTAAACTGAAGGATTAAAAGGGAGTGCACAGAGATATCAAAAAGTAACTGTACAACATTTGCGTACGTCAGCTCATATAGTAAAGGAAGAAATTAATTTGATTTAAAGAGAAAGAGACCGCTCTACGAGAAGAATCATGAAACCACGATAAGCACAAGGGCATTAATGTGCAGGGCTAGAGGGCCATTAATGTACAGGGCTGCAGAACCCACAATCTCTGAAATCAGTATGCGGGGAGATATCGCTTTTAACACATGGGATACTTGGTTCAAAGCTGCTTTCACCGTTGATCCTCATAAAGCTCGAATTTCTTACAATAAATGAAGGTCTTAACCCAAAAGATACTTATTATTTATGTATTGATTCCTTCGATGACATTTATTTCCCAACTGGGCGTGAACTACGTATTCTTTATCTCGCTCGGTATATAGGCATTGACTTTCGTGATGTCCCAACTTTGATTTTTTTTTTTTAAAAGTTTACTTTGTTTTTGCGTTTTTTTTCATTTTTGAAAATAGGGAGAGAATATTGAATATTTCTGTAAATATTCGCCGCTATTAAAAAAGGGCTAGGGGGCCGGCCGCCACTTGGCAGAGACTTTTTCAGGTTTTGAATTTGAATATCTATTTCGGTTTTCTAGAAATTTTTATTAACGTGTCTCTTCCCGTAGGGTTTCTTTTGAAGAGACCATTAACTGACGCATGTTGTAATCGTCTTTTGAAATTGAAGAGACATCTTCAAAAGGCATGAAATCCTCTTTGATTAGAGGAGGCTTTCTCCCATTTCAACACATCAAAACTCTCTCTCTCTCTAAGCATCTTCAATTTTTATTACTGTATGTTCTTAGTTGGGAAAAACATTACAATTTTTGAATCCAACAACATTTTTAAGACTTCATTATATACTGAAAGCAATATTTCGTTGACCAATTGTACTCGCCAAGTATTTTGGAAGGGACTAAATAATTGCTTAAAAAAACCACAAGTCCTCGAAGTCAGTGATACGACATTCTTTTCTGCTCTCGGAATTTCATCCTCTGGGTATCCATCTTCCAACAGAAGCGTCAAATGGGATATGCGGCATCTCCAATAAATTTTTATTAGAGGGAGAGCAAAAACGGATCCCGAGAAAAATCGTGATTGACTCACTGATATGGACCGAGTTAATAAATTTGTATGAGTTGGACAAAGTTAACCTTGTCTCGGCCCTTTTACCGGTTACGATAGTTGTCAATTCCGTTAGTGCGACAAATGTTGTTCATGCTATTGTAATCACAGAAATACTTCCACAATCTTTTGTTTCTTCATTCAAATCTAAAATAACATTGTAGAAACAAAATCTAAAGGTGATCTGTTTGCACGTTGTGTCAAACAATTTCCATCCCCTTTTTTCTGTTGATTTTTTATTCACAGCAACAAAACTATTCAATGTTCTTTTTATAAACACAAAATAACTTAGATCAAAGAAGCGCAAATAAAATAATCAGAATGTTGGGTGTGGTGAATCAAATCAAACGTGCCAAACAAATCAACTCACATACATTTATAACCAACACCATAAAAATTTAACTGTTGGGCATCAAATTAACAGCAACTGGTCATCAATGAAGCTTTAGAATTTATCATCTACAAAGTATGCCCGATTCATCCGGTCATGAAATACCCATCAATTGTTTGAAACTTCGTTGAATTGTGGCCTTAGTAAGGTTAAGTAGCTGTAGATGGAAAGGCTCGAAGTCTTGGGATGAGTAGACTTTGGGTGCATCATCTGATTTGTTGGAATATTTAGTCAATCTACAGGATATATCAAGATGAGAACGTGTAGTGAGCTAATGTAGCCGTGAAGACCGTGTGCAGTTTATTTAGATAATTACGTAATCAGTTATCTACAAATGTAATACCTAGTCAAACAAGAGATAACGCATTTTATTATCTCGTAGGTTTAGTAAACTCGGCAAACTCTATAAATAGGAGTTTAATGTAAATGTAAATCACTCAATCATCTTAGGTATTGAGATGTAATCTAATTCACCCTACGGGGTTTCTCCGTGGACGTAGCCGTTAGTGCCGAACCACGTATATCGGTTTGTCTCTCATTTTATATTTTAGTTTATGTTATGATTTTGATATGTAGTTTAATTTATCATAATCACTGATTTCCATAATAATATTCATCTTAGTTTGGATCTACATATCAAAATCTAAGATGATTTATCTTCTTTGAGATATGTTTGTTATTCTTGTTCTGCACATTGATGGAGCCTTTCCAGCGAAGACTCAGCTTCACCTTGCGAGTAGTCAAAGAAGATTTTCTTTGCATGTTCACTTTGAGGTAAGTAATATCCATAGGCGTAAGTCCACTTCAGAACACGCCTGCATTCGATGATCTGTAGCCAAGCATCTATAATATACTCAAGCTGTGTCTCAGGCAAGCCATATCTGTCACTAAGCTTCGTTGTATCCTCAGATTGTATTTTCTTCAAGCTTTCTACTGCCTTTAGCCTTGACTTCTGGTTTTCTGCGTATCTTTCGAAGTAAAACATATATCTATCCAAGTAATCTTTAGCCATTTTTTTTAATTAATTCTTCCTCACTATATGCTTTTGCTTTCTCATATACATTGCACGCATAAAACCCCCTGTATTCTTCCCATGCTTTTTCCAATCTCCAAGGCAGAGCCAGCAGAACTGAAATTTGCAATGGCATGTCATGCATACACCCTTCATTTTTCTCAATTGGTTTTTTGCACTTTGGACAACATCCAAGTTACGTTTTCAAATTCAGCAGTATTCTTCACGGCCCAATTGTGCACAGTATCGCAGTCCACTGGACGATGTGCATCATCAAGACAATTCCAGTAAAAGTTATGTAAGCAACTGCAAATAACATCATAGCTAGAACTACCAGGGACGAAGTCAACAACATACTCACAGCCCGGACCAGGGCACCATTTGGTGTTTTTCCTATCTTCGACGTAAGATCTTAAAAGGTAACGAGAATACTTTTCCTTATCTTCATCAGAAACCAATGCATTAACCATGTCTTGACCAACAGCAACCTTAAACACAGAAATTACTGTTAAAGTCTGCGGGCATCCAACTCAAAACCAATTGGCGATGAGTGGAGAGGCCCTAAGGGATAATAAACCGCAGGATCTTAGATGCCCAGACAATGTGGGACTAATAATTTCAACACGTCCCCTCACGTGTAGCCTCGTTGGGTCTAACACGTGTAGAATAAATCGGGTGACGCGGAGTAAAGGCGCGGTACAATGACTCGTCGTAAATAGCCTGCTCTGATATCATGTTAAAGTCTGCGGGCATCCAACTCAAAACCAATTGGCAATGAGTGGAAAGTCCCTAAGGGATAATAAATCGCAGGATCTTAGATGCCCAGACAATGTGGGACTAATAATCTCAACAATTACAAAAGAGATGACATATTGTGTCCAACAAAAATTACAAAAGAGATGACCACAAGTAGTTGCACACATACCATCTCGGCGGAATTCATCAAAGCAGATCCTACACTTGATTGTATTCTCTGTGTTTTGAATCGGAACTACTTCCAACAACCCTACCTCCTTGCGAACTTTTTCTTCTCCGGCAAACCATGCGTCCATCGCTTTATCATCATCCCATTTATAATATTGTAGCAAGATGGTTGCTGATACTCTTGGAATGGAAATCCCAGCAGATGTCTTTGTGATCTCTTCTTCTTGTAGCTTACATAAACCTTCCTCCTTCAAAACGGTATACCGTTTCTCCCAACGATCATCATCTGAATCTGAATCACTAGGTAGACAATCATCATCTGAATCACTAGGTAGAAAAACATCATCTCCATAATGGTCACCATCATTATAATCATCCTCATGAGAAACATCATCAACCATGTCTACATCACTCGAGTACTCATCTTCTGAACCCAGTATTCTTGACCGTAAACCTATTTATATTGCGCCGTATAAAGATAAACCTGTTGGTTAAACTTCAACATAGAAGTCACTAACAAGCTGGTTAGGACAAGATTAGAAAATTGATGTAATCCTAAGGGAATTAGAAGTCATCTAGTTCTAAGAAAAAGAAAGACATGTAATAAGGCAATAGGACTAGGAAAAGTAATTCATATTTCTATATATATGATCACCAAAGTTGTGGTTGATCATATGAGGAAGATTAGAGCTTGTGTTTAGTTTTGAGAGATTTTCTAAACATCAATAAAGAGAGTTGTCTTTATATAAGCTAAATTTCATCTTACAGTTGCCATTAATTGGTATCAGAACTTGTTTCTGAGCCATGGAAAACGAAACCACCATTGTGGGTGCAAAACAGTTCACGCCACCATCAATACAAGTTCCAATCCTCAACGCCACAAACTACACAGTATGGGCCATGAGAATGAAGGTACTGATGAAAATCTACAAAGTTTGGGAAACAATTGATCCTGGTATATTGGACCCAGACAAAAACAATGTTGTCATTGGATTACTCTTTCAAGCAATACCAGAATGTCTTGTTCTACAAGTTAGTGAACAGGAAACTTCAAAGAAAATTTGGGATGCAATAAAGGCATGTAATCTCGGAGCTAATCGAGTTAAAGAAGACCGTTTGCAAACCTTAATGTCTGAATTTGAAAGAGTGAAGATGAAAGACACTGATACTATTGATAGCTTTGCAGGAAAGCTATCAGAGATAGCCCCAAAAGCTGCGTCACTTGGAAAATCCATTGATGAATATAAACTGGTAAAGAAGTTTCTCAATAGTTTACCAAGATCCAAGTATATTCATATCATAGCTTCTCTCGAACAAGTCTTAGATTTAAAGAAGACTAGCTATGAAGATATAATTGGAAGATTGAAAGCATATGAAGAGAGAATCCTTGATGAAGAAAACAATGGAGAAACTCAAGGAAAACTCTTGTACACAAACTCTTACCAACAAAACTCTGCGACAAGAGGAAGAGGTCGTGGAAGAGGTGGTAGAGTAAACAGAGGCCGAGGAAGGGGAGGAAGGTTTAACTCACAAGATAGAACAACAAGTCAGAATGATCATAACCAAGGGAAAGAAAAGAAGGATAGATCAAACATTATTTGTTACAGATGTGATAAACCAGGACACTTCTCCTCTGTATGCCCTGAAAGAATACAAAAGATGGAAGAAGCAAACAAGAATGAAACAAGGGAAGCAGATACATCTCTTTTCATGCACGAAGTTGTATTCTTAAACGAGGGGAAACTAATACCAAAGAACTACGA